>NC_062969.1:25074960-25138795 GCF_023119035.1 Salvia hispanica
ATCTCTCTAAAAATTTCAACATAAAAGATATGTGTGAGACATCCTATGTCATAGGATAGAAATATCTTGTGATCAATCACGTGGACTCTTGGATTGTCTCATAAAAGCTACATAGATCGAATCTTTTAGAGAGACACGGCATGAGTGCATGTTCTCCAAGTGTTGTTCCAATTCATAAAGGTGACAAATTCAGTTTGAATCAATGTCCAAAAACTGAATTAGAACAGAACGTAAGATGGAAAATATTCCTTATGCATCTATTGTGGGAAGTTTGATGTATGCTCAAGTTTGTACTAGACCAGACATCAACTTTGCAGTTGGAATGCTAGGCCGTTACCAAAGTAACCCTGGTGTTGAACATTGGAGAACTGCAAAGATAATAATGAGATACTTAAAGGGAACAAAATATTTTATGCTCACATTACGGAAATCTGATCAACTAGAAATTATTGGATTTCCATTAAAGTTAAATTTATGGTTTGCTTTGAGGCATTAATGATTGCAAAATTTTATTTCAGGCCTTGGTATTGTCTCCTCAATATCCAAGCCGTTGAAATTATATTGTGATGATAGTGCAATCGTATCTTTCTGTAAGTATGACAAGTATTCAAGGAGCTAAACACATGGAATTAAAGTTTCTTGTCGTGAAAGATGGAGTTTGGGAACAAAGAATATCTATATAATATATAAGCACACAGCTTATGGTTGTTGATCCATTGACTAAGGCGTTACCGCCTAAGACATTCATGGAATGGAATAAGTTAACATAATGGGTCTTGGGTATGGAAACGTCAAATCTTTATGTTTCCATGTTGGTTCAGACACTTAAGTTATGGATATTTTGAATTCAATAAAGTTGTTTCTACTTTTCCTGCATATACTTATTATTTGAAATGCATATGTACGTTTTTAGTATAAATGCAGGAGGTCTTGAAATAAGACAATTACGGACGCGGTGTCACTTATAGATTATATTAGAGTGGATATTGGTGATGTGGTACATGGAAGGAACTGTATCGATTGAATGATATACGCCCGCCATGACTCGCATTAGTAGTCTCTCTAATATAATACTTATGTTTACCAATAATGAAAGTATTTATAAATTCCAATATTATGCGCGCCTTATGTTTGTTATGTCTATTTTATCGTGGCTCTGTCACGTGTGACAAGTGGGAGAATCGAAAATTTTGTGTCCCACATGTTCGCTAAGTGGGAGAATGTAAGTTTTATGTCTCACATATGTGACATGTGATAGAATCCTAAATAGAATTGGATATTTAATATAATACATTAACTTGGTATACGACACATTTTTCCCTAATTAATTATTGTTATTGGGACGTTTCCTAATCATATGATTAATTAGTCAATTAACGGTAATTCACATTATGATTCCTATGACTAACAAGGAAATTGAGGTTATATATAATTATATATGGCCGATTGTTAGTTGACTAATATATAGTCACTGATTTGGGAATAATATATTTCCTATCATATATTAAGGAAAGGAATATATAAGTAAGGAATAATGTTTGTGATTTACGTGAGACTTGAGAATCAAGTTTATGATTATGAATAAATTATTTTGGGCCTCTTTGATGGAAAGGGCTTTTAGGGTTTGATAATTAGGGTTTGTCCTCTCTCTGCCTATAAATACAAGTGTGGTGATCCCATCAAATCACACACATAAAGAGAACACATAAACGAAGGAAAGAGAGAGAAACAAATCCTTGGAGTTGGAATTGCGTCACTATGCCGAAAAGAGTTCAAGGAAATCGTCTCCTCCTTCCTCAATCGCTTCCGCTATGGATCATTAAGGTAAGTTTTCGATCCATTATGTTTATGGTTAATACGTGAAATACATGATGTTCGAAGATCTTGCTTTATTTATATTCAATTATGTATTCTTGAATATATGATGATAAATAATGTCCAACATTTCATGCCGTTCTTGAACATTTGGACTCTTCGTGAATATTTGGAATTTGAGATGAAGCTCCCTAATCTTCCTTTTGAGATTGATTTCGAACGTATTATAGACGATTTCATCTTCATGTGCTTCTTTGTTGGTAATGATTTTTTACCTCATATGCCAATGCTCTAACTTCCCACTCACTCACTATATATGAAAAATGGAAAACTAATCTCCACTAATAAGAAGAAACGTGGAAACCAACTAAATAGGATTATATATTTATTAGAATTAATTTTTGAATTTTATACTAATTGCATTTATATCTATAAGCATAAAATGATTATTCAAAACCACCCAAAACTCCCTTTTTATATATTAGTATCACGCCTGTGCTATGCACAGATTAATACTACTATATTTTTAATACATTAATTTTTTATTTTTAATTAATTAACTAAAATTAGAATCAATATTAACAATGAACAATATGAATAACAATTTTAGTTATATGAGAATAAAAAATATATACAAATCAACATTGAAACATAATAAATTTGAAACAAATCACATAATATAATATTTAAGCATTAAATTATGGAGTAGAAAGATAAAATTTTATCACAAATAAGAATTAAACACAATGGATAATTAATCATGGAGTAGGAAGATAAAATTCTATCACAATAAAGAATTAAACACAATGGATAATTATTCATCATTTTTAAAACTTCTTTATACACTACAATAACTTTAAAATTAAAATCAATCTCATCATTATAAATTAAAACCTTCAATTATTCTCAATTCGTCACTCTTCAACAAAACTCATAGGTAAAATAACTCGTTTGTATCTCTAAAGTCGTCCACCTCACCTTAAACTACAATAAAATAAGAAACAAAATCAATAATCAATATGCATTAAAATGATCATCCGTAGAACAAAGCATAAGATGTGATACACTAAATAAATATTTAACCACCATTATCGGGATGCTGCTGCATTTGGTGCTGGTCAGGGCCGGCCCAGAATTCGCGGCGGTTGTGTGGCTAAAGATTTTCAAAACTAAAATTGCCACCCTTAGGTACGTGACTAAAAAACGGTTACCAATCAGCACCCATAGGCAAGGGACCAGAATTGCCTATTGCACACCTTTTGTGCAGGTATCATTGCTACGGATCCCCTTCAACTAATTTAGTAAATAGTAGATGAACTCGGTTTATATTCCATATCCATGACATGAAAACCAAAGAAGTAACCATAATTATAGGTCATCTTTGTTCACCGTCATATTTAGAACTCTGCATACAAAAGTATATAAACACAACACGACAAATGTTGTTAATCGGTTAGATTTATCTTCATATCGATGTCACTTAACGAAAATAAACAATGCCAGCAATCTTTGTAGTCCCAACCAAAATGCCTCATATCGAAAAGCAAACAATGATACCGACCGAGACCGAGCTTGAACAACGAATTAACCAGGATAGTTCAGCAAGAAGAAATAACAACGCTTCCCTCCAAACAATAAAAGCAAGATGCAATACAAAAAAATTTAGATAAACGACACAATTATACAAAAGGACAAATTAAGAGGCATTGACTCACACCAATTGCGAATAACTCTATATCCATTTCGATCAATCAAGTTCGCATTTTTCTCTTTCAACTATCTTCAATCAAACCGCATACAAGTAAAATTCATAAACTTATTTCCACATGCATAATAAACCAATTCGAACAAATTATAGCATCCAAGTTCAAGGAAATTACCTTCCAACCCAAAGAGAAGCCGAGGCAGTGAGCAAGAGCACTGCTTCCAGCCCAACACAAGAAACACTACTATAGATAATAACCGGATGTAACCACCCATTAATTCCCTATTAACTTTAAATAACTCCCCACTAACTTCAAAATAAATAACCGTATCAATAGATGATAAATATTTACTAAAAAACAGGTTTATATAAAAAATAATATTTACTATTTAAAAAGGATATTTCCCTAAATACCCCGAAAACTTATATAGATTTGCTCATCAGAGAATTGTCGAACCCAAAATTCAGAGATAAAAATACTAAGGCCCATAGGAGCCCAAATGAGTTGACAATTTTATTAGTACCATTTTCTTCAGTCGTTCGCTTTCTCTTCAATCATCCAGAATCTTATTCAAACCCTAATTACCTCTGCAGATTTTGGAGAGAAAGAGAAAATGGGGAAAATACCGGTGAGGATGAAGTCGGTGACATACGCCCTGTCGCCGTTCCAGCAGAAGGTGATGCCCGGCCTCTGGAAGGATCTATCCGGCAAGATTTCCCACAAGATCTCCGAGAATTGGATCAGCACCACGCTCCTGCTCGGCCCGCTCGTCGGCACCTATTCGTAAGAATTTTTTTTCATATGTTAGATCTTCATGATTGTATGTGAACTTTTGTTAGGATTTGAGGCTGAACGCCTCGTTCTAATTGAGGTAGGTTACTGCGGTTTTCGGTGAATGTATAAAGAGTAGATTGTTGCATTGACTGCTATGACTGAATATTGAATGATCCTAAATTGATGGTATATAAGAAATTGTGTTATATTCCCAGTTTTTTGGGGTCTGACTGTGTTGTTGACGCGCTATTCCTATTTGTTGGGGGTGATTTTATAATGCATGAAACTGGATAACTTGTGTATTGCAACTTCACAAACAAAATTGCTATTCTATATAACTAAAGAAGGATTCTTCTTTCTACAATTCTCAGTCATGGCCGTAGTTACATGGTTACTCTTAAATCAATTTCTGCTTTTGGTATTTGAGATTGATTATTGGTGTTTGTGGAGTGTAGACTATTTTGAATCCTTGGGAGCTTAGGTCCTTCATATTCTTGAATATGAAGTACTCCATAGGAGTATCAAATTTCCCATGTGAAGGAAGGTTACCAGTTTGAGATGCTTTAGTTTAGTTTCTAGTTCACCTATTTTGTGATTGATTTGAGAATGGGGTTGTAATTAAGTTTTGCTAAGACGGAGGCAAGTTAAACTGGCTTTTCATCACCATTCACCACTTATCCTAATGCTTACCAACCACATGGTCCACATCACAACATTTAACATAAAACAGGTAACTCGAAACAGAATTTGTAGGGACGGGGGCAAATTTATCAATGAAGAAAATTTAAAAACTTGAGGAGGGGCTTTAACTGAAAAATTCAAGGAAATATATTACATGAGAGGCAATATTTATATAGGGGAGAAAATATGAGGTGGGGAAAATACCCCTCCTAAGGCATGAATAGATCCACCCCTGACTAGAAACACACACTTAAGACAAAAAGAAAAATAAGCAGGACAAGGAAACGAAAGAGACAAACACTGTTAGCTCCAATCCACTCATTTGCCCACTACCATGCTTCCACATTCTAGTTACAAATATACCATGATGAACATTGAGCCACGTAATTGGATAGACCCATTTCTTGGCTTTTTTTGAGCATAGTATCGTAGCATTATATGGTCATTTTATTTCTGTGTCCGAACAAAATTACCAGTAATCTAAAGTTTTTTTTTTGGTTGTACCAGACATGTAGTATAGTGGCATTTGTCACCCATTTGAGAGTGAGAGGCCGGAGTTCAATCCCCATTTCCTTCCCTAACTTGCTGTGCTTAATAATCGTTGATGTTCTTTATTTTCAATCCTTGGTTATTTGATCAAGTGATACTACCAATTTTTGTGTGTAGGTATGTGCAGTGGTACCTGGAAAAGGAGAAGATGGAGCACAGATACTGAAGTTGGTTATCAATACTCGTTTGTCAGTGGAAAACTCTCTAGCATCTCTAGATAATAAGCTGACATGTACTGCCTGCTGGTTGCAGATTTTGGATCCTGAATTTATCTTGGATTTCCAGTCATTTTCTTTTTTATTCATGTGTTTGTAATGTGACCTGGTTTTCATGTATGCTACAAAATTGTCCGCTGTAAACAAATTTTCCCAGTGATTTTAACTTAATGTCTTTGGTTTCATTGTGTGCTATACTTGTATTTATTTAAAAGGTAACCGATAACAAATGCATAATTCAGTTAACTACACTTAAAGAACGTTGGGAATGTGTATGTTTCTGGTTGGGATGGGATAGTTCCTGTTAACTTCACATTTGAGGAACCTTGAAGATGGAGTTGAAGATGGGGCTTCCAAGTAGATTTTGCGAAGCCACATTCTCAAGTCGACAGTAGTAGTGTTAGAAAATGATGACTCAGATTATGGGGCCGTTTACATTGTCTGAAGAATCAGGCTTTGTTGGAAGTAGATAGCATTTGCCCTTGACAATAAGTGGATGATGGTGAATTGGTGTCGCTTTAGTCTTTGAATTGACTGAGCCAACCAGATTAAAGGTAGTCTATGCTTATAATGCAGGGAATGTTGCTAACAAGCGGTTCTGTAGTTTCTGTTTAAAGGATAATAGCAACTAGGATTTTGATACAAAGAGAATGAACATCTGCTGCTGCAAGTTTATATAGTAAAAGGATTGGAGTGTCTAAACAAAAATGGTAGTACAAGCATCGTATCACCAGATATCCAGATCCAGAGAAAAAACACAGAAAAACAAACAACTCCATCCAGATGGAGAAACCAGCAGAGGTGACAACACTTAGTAGAAAATCAAAAGCCAACAGAACTCTTCAAACAAGAAACACAAGTAAATAAAACCATACTCATTTGACATAATCCAATTGCTTGGGACATAATAATTCGAATCTGATAAAAAGAACAGAGTTCAATCGAACAAGGCAAAAAATCATAATCTAAGTAGACTAAGCGTGCATCAAAGAATACAGCAGCCAATGAAACAAGGACAAGTTAACACAAAATTCTTCATAAAATAAGAAAAATTCTTTGACAAGGGTTCCAACAAGAGTCAAAAAGTAAATAAATGAAAAACAACTTGCAGTAGAATATGACAGCGAAGTCTGCATATAAAGTCTAGATCTCATGCTCAATACGATATTTTGATAGGCTATCATCTTCTGCAGCTTAAACAGCTGTCAAAAATGCAGTTCCTGGTTTCCGGTTCCCCAAGATACCATGACAACCCAAAAGCTGAAAAAAAATTTAAAATGAATCAAGACATTATACTGATCAAGCATCCTAGTTACAGTAAAACAGATATCATGATTGTAATCAGCAGTAATTTTGATAAACAAACCTTGGCATTGACACCATCAGGTTGAATTCTGTTCTCTGATTTCCACCTCACATAGTCACTACGGTTGAATTTAGTGAAGCCCCTGAAATTTACACAAGCAATCATAAGCACATTAGAGAAATGGCTGGTTAGATACAGCAAATGAAAAAAATTATGCATAATGAAGGTAAACAATGGAAAATAAGAGTCGTACCACTTCCTGCTGACAATGATCTTCTGACGGCCAGGGAACTTGAACTTGGCACGACGCAACGCCTCTTGTGCATGCTGGCTGTTGTTGTCTTTGCAGCGGACAGAGAGGAGAACCTGCCCAATGGCCACACGAGCACACACACCCTGGGGCTTGCCAAAAGCACCCCTCATGCCGGTCTGGAGCCTATCAGCTCCAGCACACGACAACATCTTGTTGATACGCAGCACATGGAAGGGGTGGACCCTAACCCTCAAGTGAAAAGCATCCTTTCCAGCGAATTTGGTCATGTACTTGTTGCATGCAATACGTGCAGCTTCAAGTGCCTCGCTGGACACATTCTCCTTCTCCCAACTGACCAAGTGGACACAGAATGGGAATTCATCAACACCCTTCCTCTTCATGCCTACATCATAGATCCTAATCTTGGGATCAGGCACACCACGGCAGAACCGTGATTTTGGGTATGGCTTATTCTTGATTTGACGGTAGCACCTTGCTGGCCCTACAAAACAAGAATCCCATATTTATTATAAACTGAACACCAAAAACAAAGAATTTAATCACATACGAACTTTAGTGCAGTTCAGGTAATACACATTTAAAGAAAACATCAATGCATATCCAAAGAAAGGAAAGAGCATATAAAGTGGTTGTAACACTAATGAAAACCAAACTTTCATGATTGCAAAATCAGATAACTATAAAGAGAAAACGTGGCGCATCATGTCACAAAATCTTTGCAGTCAACAATATCATATTTAGATTAAGAAGACATGAGCTTAAATAATAAATTGAAAAATTTTAAACTAACGCTCAGCTTAAATACATGTTCTGAATACTGAAGCTCAAGTAAAAATAGATAAACCTAATAGAAAACGAAAATCGGTTGTGTTCTTCTACAACAAGTAATGATTCTGGAACTCAATTGAAGAATCTCTAACCTAAAGCTCAGATAAATTACATTTTTGAGTAGTGAAAGTAAATAAAAAACAGTTAAACCTAATAGTAAACGAAAATCGGTCGTGTTCCTCTACAACAAGCAACGATTCTGGAACTCAATTGAAGAATCTCTAACCTAAACTTCAGATAAATTACATTTTCTGAATAGTGAAAGTAAAGCAAAAACAGTTAAACCTAATAGCAAATGAAAATCGGTCGTGTTCTTCTACAAAAAAAGCAATCATTCTCTCATGCCATCAACATCAATATTTCAGAATCATACATTCTCAGCGAAGTTCCGCCACAAATTATAATGATAATTTACAGATTGAGACCGATAGTTGCAAAATTGCAGAAAAGCCATGTCTACCAGTTATAAAATCAATCAAACTGTGTTAAGTGAAAACAAGAGAAACTTACTTCTTCCCATGGCGAGATGTGTGTGATTGCTCCGCCCCCTGCAAAATGAAAAACTAGGGTTGATGCGCAGAAAGCGTTTAATTTATAGGAAAAGGTGGGTGGTGGGCTTACGCATGGGCTTATGTCAGGTGGGTCGCCGACTCCAGAAGCTTCCTGGATCTGACTTTTTTTTGTGGGCTAACTAAATTATTGGGCTATTTCAACATTTCAACGTACATTAGATTCATTTCCTCAGAAGAAAATAAAAAGGAAATAAACACAAAGTACTATGATAATATCCATCAATAATTTTTTTTTTAAGAAGCAAGTTCGGTAATTTGTTTGTGACATTTGTATTGATGTTATGCTCTAGATTGGCAAAACTTTGAACTAAGATTTTAATTTCAACACATTTTATAAATTATTGAAGCAACATAATAGATGGAATTTTTGGGATACTTTTCTGGTATTGAAAAAAATAGGTTGTTTATCCATAACTATAAAGAAATTGGTACTGTTAAAATAATAAATTTGTCGAAAACGACTGCTTAGTTATATGGCCTTTGCGATAATAAAATACTGGTACTATTTGTTTGACCAAATACTAAATTTTAAAAGAAGCTATGTAAAGAATCATACATTGTGAAAGCTCTCAAAGAACTAAAAGAAATAATTATCACTGTCAACAATAAAAGAAGCTATACCTCAAAATTATTTTTTAGCAATGGATGCTATGAGATTTTCTAGATTCAATGATCTTTGATATATTTCTAGTAATGCTCTTTAACTTTTTAACAGTCTAACCCTTGAAGAACATTCAGAAAGAGGTTCAATTGTGTAAACAAGTAATGTATTATTATTATTATTATTATTATTATTATTATTGTTGTTGTTATTATTATTATTATTATTAAATACATATGATTGCAAAACTTTACATTAGAAATGTTATACGTGTGAACTCCAATGTTCCACACAATTTCTTTGGAATACAAATACTAAATTTTAATTATATTTACTTTTAGATATGGAGTATTTATTGTGGAAAGTTCAAGGAAAATAAATGATATGTACATTTTTATAAACCAAAATTATTTGTGGCCGAACGATGAAATATGGAGTATAAAAAAAAAGAAGGAAAAATAGAAAGAAAGTAGTACGTATAAAAGAAGAGAAGAATGCGATGTCGAGTAGCTCGGATCAATCGGATTCGGATCATAGAATTTTTCCAATATAAATTGGTATTGCTTTAGCAAACCCTACGTAATTGGCGTGCGAATTGAGAGAGAGAGAAAATGGGGAAAATACCGGTGAAGATGAAGTCGGTGACATACGCGCTGTCGCCGTTCCAGCAGAAGGTGATGCCCGGCCTCTGGAAGGGTTTGGCCGGCAAGCTCTCCCACAAGATCACCGAGAATTGGATCAGCACCATTCTCCTGCTCGGTCCGCTCGTCGGCACACATTCGTAAGAATTTCTCATTTATTAATGCCTGAGCCTCACATTTCTTCGCCGATCAGATCACCACATGTGTGAATTGTGATTGTTATCCGTTGGTGTGGAAGAGCAATTTTGAGCTTTTGTTGATGATCGCATCATGAAATGTATGAAATCTGCAATCTGTTGATAATTTAGTGCAAAGTGTTCTGGTGTTTTGTGGTTTGCAGATATGTGCAATGGTATCTGGAGAAGGAGAAGATGGATCACAGATACTGAAAACTTGCTAATTTTGAGTTTTGCGCTATTGAATTTAATGCTGTGTTTTGTCAATTTTGATTTAGTAGCTGAGCGCTTGAGCTAGCTTATGAGTATTCAACACCGAATAAAGCTTTTAGTCTTGGAGCTCCTTTTTTCCATTGCGGGATTATAAACGTAACCATTTTTTGTGAGCATAGGTGTTATAAACCATAATAAAATTTGATTAAAAAAATTGTGAAATTTTAATTTGTTTATAATTATTCCATGGTGAAAAATTCGAGCCACCAATGCCTAATATATTGTTCATGTTTTTTCATGAAACGATATCATCTTTTTAATAATAGACAATATTGTTTAATTTATCGGTCGTGGCATGTAACTATGTAAGTATGATTTTTCAGCTTCCGAAGCAGATACAACTGATACAACAAATTTGTTCTTCATACTTGAGAAGAAATCCAAACTTCATGATTTTCTAGTTGATTTTCAAAGTTGCTAGAAGAACCAAAATTTGATCAAACTTCACAATTTGCGCAATTAAATACTGTATACATCTTACATATATGCTTTTATGATGTAATGCATCATTTTAGAAAAGCTTGTTATTTCCTTTTGATTAATTTGAAATTTGGTAAAAACAAATAGATTTAATATTCAAAATCATTAATTCAATCATTACTATTTACTAAGAATAAATTTGAGCAAATTGGTCCGGACAAAGCAGCCTCAAATTGGAGTAATTTATAAACCAAAAAAGACCCCATAGTTCCATTGTATATACATGGGGAGTAACTGCAAAATAAAAGAGTTTAATACCTATGCGAGTGTACAGTGTACTCCTATAGCTATACTGATTATTATCTGAGGTCTGGTATTATTGAAAGGGGAGGTAACTATGTGCATCCATCTACTAATCTCCCCCTATTCCACAAACTAACACGACAATATAAACAAGTGGTAGAGTGGTTAGTGCCCAAACCAAAGGTCTTGGTTTTGAGCCCATCATAGCGCGGCCTTTCCAAATTTCAGTTCGTTTATCAATAAAAACACACATGAGAATATAAAAAAGATGTCACCTCGGTGCAACTCCAGGAATGGCACCACTGATCAGGTCGCTGCCGCTCACATATTCTGAACCATACGACGTTGTCACAATAGATGAAGAGGCTACACTACTCATCACCTCCTTTCCAGGGTAACTCATCACCTCCTTTGCTGGGTAGTCACTTATCTCGCTATCTTTATCTGGCATCATCATCCATATGTTATCCAGCTCCCTCACCACTTGAGCCATTGAAGGCCGCTCGTCTGGATCATCTTTGCAGCACTTGAGCGCCAGATTTACGAACTTTTGGACACATTCCGAAGGATAAGATCCCATCCGTTCATCGATCACAGAGAATACAATGCCAGAGTTATATGCAATGTTGACCTGATGCAACAATCATCATAAGTACACCTCATAATGCTCTGCCTCAAAACGACTTAGTTAAATGAAATAGTACCTCCCTCACGATGTTTTTCCCATGGTAAATAGGGTGCATTCCAGTTAGCAACTCCAAAAATACTACCCCAAGGCTATAAACGTCGCTTTTGTCTGTTAGCTTGTGAGTTAGGAAATACTCCGGATCAAGGTATCCCTGCAGTTTGATATTTGCTCAGTAGACAAATAAAAACTAATCTAGTCACTGCTTTTTCGATTGAGCCTTACCGGGGTTCCCTTCACAACTGTAGATACATGACCAGGGGCATTGCCGTCGAATTCAGACACTGGGGCCAGCTTTGACAGTCCAAAATCAGCAACCTTGGCACTATACTTCGAGTCCATCAATATATTGCTTGACTTGATATCCCGATGAAATATTGGAGGATTGGCTTCAGTGTGAAGGTAAAGGATGCCTCTGGCCGCATCTAATGCTGTTCTTACTCTCATAGCAAAATTCAGTGGCGCTTTAAACTTCCCTGAATTATCATCAATATAACATAATTAATTCAATGCTGCCATGTAATTATCTTTTTAATATTGGTTTAGATTAAATCAATCAGTCAGAGTTCAAGTCTCCCTATCCTCAGAACAGTTCATGACCTCTACAGTCAAAAAGAATAATGGACAAGTAATATAAGAATTTGAATCGCCACAACTAAGAAAGTAAATTTCTAGTGAAATGGTTATAGTTGTATTAAGCCAATGTTTTAGCCTTTAAATGGTACTTTGGCATCACATGTTCTTCAATGCTGCCATGCATCCCAGAAGTGCTTGAAATTTTGTTTTCTTCTGGAAATTTCATACCATATAAACGAAAGTTAAAGAGGCTTGCTGTCAAAAATTTACCAGATAGATGATCCCTCAATGTGCCATTAGGCACGAATTCATAAGCCAGCATCTGCACCAGGAAATTTATAGGTATACATGAGCATCAACTACCTGGCCAAGAGTTCTAAGAATTTGCAGAACAAATATATAAACGAGGGTGCCCATTTCCTTTTGGTTTTCACTATAACTAACATGGCCTTGTATTTACTTCAGTGCTGAAGCCCATTATATAGCATACCCCAAGGTCATAAAATCCACTAATTCTCAATTTTGGGCAGTAATCACCCTTGTCCAATCCAAAATGCATAAATCACTGTATAGGGAGCCAATGGATTCTGTTTTGTTGTATGTTATTAATAGAAGATTGAGAGAGATACATTTTTAACCTCGGACAAAATGAGCGGAAGCAAGGGATACTAGTCATTTATAAAAATGTGTTTATCATTCATTTGTATTATAAAAAGAAAATCAACATAGCAACCTAGTATTATCTGATCTACAAGTTTGACTGAGCTACTTAGTTAACTGTATAAAGATTAAAATATGAAGCAGTAGAGATACCTGTTCACCTTGGTCGTCACAATATCCAGTCAGGGACACCAAGTTTCTATGATGTAATCTTGAGAGTAGTTCTATTTCTGTAAGAAACTCTTTTTCACCCTGAAGTGATCCCTCTTGAGCACGCTTTACAGCAACAACTTTTCCATCAGCAAGAACACCTCTATAAACCTTTCCGTAACCTCCTTGCCCTACCACACTAGAGCTATCAAAATTATTCGTGGCCTGTGCCATTTCACTGTAAGTGAAATCCTTCACGCCATCGATTTTGATAGAGCTCCTTGATACTGCAATAAAATGTTACAAAGAAGGCACTAAGTTTAAGTCGTTAAATAGTTAAGTGCTGCACCGGTTATAACTTAAGACTCTAGAATTAAAGATGCAGGTAATGCAACAGAAGCTGCAAATCCAATTTAAGCATTCATTAACAACAATCCTCAGCAAGCCAACAGATTCTATAATTATTGTGTAGTAGGAATTCATGACATAAGGTAGCGTGTCAAATGTGTTATTGAAGAAAAAAACCCCTAAAGGTACTTACATAGACGTTTCGATGATAGTTGATGATGTTTACGGATGCGTCTTCTCAAGATAAGAAGCGAGACAAATGCAGATAGAACGACTGATCCAGCTATAGTTCCCAGTATAATACCTGCTAGTGCTCCCTTGCTTATG
This sequence comes from Salvia hispanica, assembly GCF_023119035.1. NCBI lineage: Eukaryota > Viridiplantae > Streptophyta > Magnoliopsida > Lamiales > Lamiaceae > Salvia > Salvia hispanica. The sequence continues at coordinate 25,088,841 of NC_062969.1, forward strand.
CCAGATGATGAAGGTGGGAGGAAATCTGTAACAGAACAGCTTTATATGAGTGCAGTCTCATAATCAAAAATATTTTTCATGAGTCATCACTTACTAATTCATAACATTAAAGCCATTTCACCAGTTAAGGCATTTAATCTCAAATAAAGTGTTCATCTTGACATCTATGATAACTTATAAAGGAGATAACCTGCGTAAGCATCTGAAAGTGTAAAGTTGAGAAACTCAAAGGGCCCAAAGACATGGTTATCTTTGATCCTCCATCCACTAAACAAGTCACGAATCCGGAGTACCTCACTGTCGTTAACTAATTGCATGCTATTATTTCTGTATGGCGGAAAAATTTTAAGATACATTCTCAGACGAGGCCCCTTCTGCCATATAGCAGAATTGATGGCAAGCTGATGGATATTCAAACCAAGCCCACTACTTAGCTCTTCCTGAAAATCACTGAGGTAGGGAACAAAATCATAAAACCCTGGGCTCTTCAAGCGATATCCAACATGAAGCGGTGCAGCACAAAAACAAGGCATTCCAGGAGATGCTGGGGCATACTCATATGGAGGTTTGCATAACTGAGGAGAACAACCATCGACCCTTGTGATATTTATTAAATTGCTTGGATGTTCTTCATTAGGCCCACAGAATTGAATGAGGGTCCTATTGGAGCATAGTGGATTTCCCTGGAGCCTGAAATTTTTGTATAGTGTAAACACATTCAGCTATCAGGTATACCCAGATTAACATAGGAAAACTGTCATAACTGAAAGCTACATAAATGACGAACCCAATGGTGATGTTGGGAGCGGTGAGAAGACTCCCTGAAATATTTGAAAACCTATTGTTTGTGAAATCCCTGTAACATCAAAAAGTAAAAAATGACTTATTAACCATTTTGGAACTATTTTTCACTGCCAACTTCAATTGAATATCTCTCATTCATAATTCATCATGATATTTGTAAAAAAAAATATGTGGTAGGGGATGAAAGGAAGGAAGCATTTAGCATTAATCAGGCCTTACAGTATGAGTCTCTCTGATGCATTTAGAATCCTGTTTTGCCAAATACTGGAAGGAACAGAACCACTTAATAAATTATTTGCAAGGGACCTGCATCACAAATGAGAGGTGAGATTCAATCAGATCATCACATTACGAACTAGAACTGGCACTGACTAATCCAGTTTTTCAGTAGACTTCTAAACAATAACTTGAGCACAGAGACATAAAAGGATAGATTCTATTAATACTCTATTATATCTAGAGATAAATCTGAGAAGTTATTATCCTCACAATTTCTGTAGAAGAGGAAGCTCAGAAAAACTTCTAGGAACAATTCCATTGAGAGTGTTGTTGGAGAGATCACTACAAAGACAGAAAGCAAACTTATTAGTCCTAGGAGAGTCAAATTTCTTATGCTTTTTATGGTAAATCCGTATCAATAGAGTTTCAAAGCCTTAAACAATTTTACAAAGTTTCTTACATGAATGTAATATTCCGAGAAAGTGCACCTGTTGGTATGGATCCATTAAGTTGGTTCAGGCTCAAATCTCTATAATCAAAAGAGGCACTTTAATTAAAATACAAGTTAAGTTGCAGGACAACAGCATGAAAATTATATCAGACAAAAGAAAATGTAGATCATCAACCAATTAGGAATAAAAGGTGAACATATTCTAATAATCTGTACTTACATGTAAGCAACATTCAGCATATTGCTCCAATTAGGAATATCCCCATATAAACTGCAGTTGCTTAAACTCCTGATTCAGCCAACAAAACCCTGACTATTACCAATATATCTTGAAGAAACCCGAAGTTCGTGTATTATTCTGGAAGATCAATGCTTTTAGGAAAAAGAATACAGATCATCAATATCAATAAATACCATTATTTATATTGTAGAACATGAATTTTCTCAAACATGTGCAGGAACTGGTTTGTGTGACCACAAGCCAGTAATTAATTACTACTACACAAGAGTAATATGAAATTGCCTCCACTTACAACTTCAACAGGCGTGTCATGTTGCCATACGAAGAAGGTATTGTGCTTCCACTAAAGTTGTTATTGTCAAGTTGACTAGAAAAAAGGCAAAAAAAAAATCAATAAGATCAGAATAAGAAGTACATTAGTTATGAAGAACAGATAATATTTCTTGTTGATATGAAGGGAGTAAGAAATCAGGACTGCGTCTATGGCTTCCTATGCTAAGTAGAACATTAGTGGAGCACAGAACAAAACTAACTAATAGCAACTTCGAAGTTTGGAATGTCTAAACTGGAGGATAATAACAGTGGAACTTCAGTTTCATCACAGGGAAGGTGAAGCATATCGAAAGACATTAGGCATATAAGAGTTCAGTTGCGTATTGTAATTAATAAGACAAAATATAATTTTCATTTTAAGGTATAGTAACATTTCCAAGTGTAAATGATCACAGATGCTAATCAAGTAATATCAACAGATGAATAGTGTGAACATATCAATTGTCACCTAGATTCTCTACACCACCAAAGAGTAACTAACTAACTATAATGGAAAAATTGTAGCATGTTCAGATTGAACACCTCTAACGAGTTTCCAATGGCTTACAGTATTAGCAGATGTGTCAGTTCAGACAATTCTGGGGGCAGATGTCCTGATAAGTTATTATTATCAAGCAACCTGCAGAAAACTCAAGTTAGTAAATTAGATGAGATGCTAGAATTACCAATGAAGTAACAACAGATTCCAACTTACAAATGAACAAGAACTGGAAGTCGAGATAGCTCCGGTGGTATTGGTCCACTGAGTGAGTTATTATTCATGTGGCTGATGAGAAGATAGGAAGATTGTAAGGCCAAAACCACATTAGTTTAGTCTGAAAAGGATAAGTAATTTCAGAAATTGATATAATTAGAAAAGGAGCCCATAAAATTTGCAAAAAGATATCTACATGTGCTTTGCTTTGCTCAAGTTGGAAAATGACAATGGCATAGGTCCCGATATTTGATTCTCGTCAACTTGTATCCTGTTCAAGTTGGATAGTTTACCGAGCTCTTCAGGCAAGGAACCAATTAACTGATTTCCACTCAGAAGCCTGAAAACAAAGAAAGGAAAACTCAGTAAGAATGCACAACCGCACACGCGCACATTATTTTAAATACCATGAATTCATTATACTGTTATTTTTGGTAGCCATCTATTATGCCATTGATATACACACATATACCTGTGTACATCAATATAACATGGCCGTATATTAAATCTGGAAAAATGTAAAAGACATTGCATGTAGAGAGAAAAATGAAAAAAACAAAGCACAAGCATTGACCAACGAGCCAAAGATAAACTTCCACTCACAGCAATTCCAAAGATGCGATGTTGCCTATCTCCTTTGGTATTATCCCACTAATATTGTTCCACATAAAATCCCTAACAGATCAATAGACAGTAAGTCATCATGAGAGCTAGAAGAATTATGCCAAAGCATTTTACAGAGTGGATACAGGATATGGTACTCAGTACTCACAGTATCTTCATATAAGGGAAACGGCCGAGCTCTGGAGATAAAGTTCCTGAAAGATTCTTATCTAACAACAACCTGTTTTTGAAGTGACAATATGTAAGTCAACATTTGTATTTCGATATAAAGCCAAAATGCACCGAGGAAAATCTAACGACGCGAAGAATCAACTATGCCCTAAAAGGATTACATACAAGGCACCTTCCACATGTCTATTTCTACATGGGTGTTCTACAGGCATTTTTTATTATTTATTTATTTTTTGTTTTTTTGATGTGAAACAAAACACTTTATTAAACTAGCGTAGACGAGAGAAAATACAATACAGATAGAGCGGACAAGACATTAACCCCAAAAACAAACAAAAATGAAGTCCGCACTGCAAAAGAGTATCTTGCTCTGTAGAAATGCATTGGTCTAGAGATTAGATCTCTTATGGAGTAGATTTTTGCCTTAGTTGATCACTGTAGTGGGTTTTGTGCTGCAATATGTTTATAAATATACCATTTTGAGAAACATGAAAAAGGAAGAATTACATGGAGAAAGGTACTCTGGAAGAAATTTATGCCTGAGACAGAAATCATACAATTCAGTAATATGCAGATAACCATCAGTAGGTGTTAAAATGTGGCAGATAACACCAGTCCAATTTGCCTTGCATGGATCCCCCTTGTTCCAGTTGCGAAGATTTTTATAGGGATCAGTTAAACTGTTCTTGATGGATCGCAATGCATTAACTGTAGACATTGAGTAATAATGTTGATATAGTTATTGCTAAACTGAGTAAGAAACACAGTCAAGCAGGGAAATTTCACAGTCAATTAGGGAAGAAACACCTAAACTTAAAAACTGGCAGAAACAAATAGAATTAATCAATCAAGGAAGAAACATCACAGTTATCTTCAAGCACCATCATGAAAATCAGAATAGTCTGAAGCAAACTTCCACATTTATATTTAGGAGTTTACAGTTAACATTATCAATCTAGAAGCAGTTGAGATAATAGTTATAGACCTGGGCCACATAGCTACACTAGGTTGCTTAGAGTTTACTTTTCTAGTCCGTGTAAAACTGCCAGATTATCATATGAACCCTGGATCACTATCTTGTTGCATAACTTACATGCCAAATATTTCTTTCTTTTCTTCTTTCTTCTCCCTTGTTTCATCGAGAGCCGACAGATGTTATTTGAGGTCCCATTGCAAGAATTCAGGTCATAACTAAGTAAGTATCAGTTCCTTTCGATTTCACCTATAAGTCTATACACCTCGAATCATGCTAAACATCTAAAAAGTCCATTTGAACTCGGCAAAACAAACATAAATAATATATTAAAAAATCCCTCAAAACCACCAGACATGAAGAGGGAAAAGGAAGGTAAAAATAAGAGAATCAATTACCTTCTCCCTGAGGCGTCCTTTGGCTGTTTGCGATGATAGCCACAGACGCCAAGCACAAACATACAATCAAAATCCTCCCAAACTTTGCATAGGGCATTTGAGACACCCCAAAATTCACCATCTAATAACACCCAAATCCCTGCCTAATAGCAATAATCAACAGAAACAAACTATCAATCAGAAATCATCTTCAACACAGCCAGCATAAACCACCAACAATTTGTACATCAAAATTCGTGAATGCTTACCTTTTCTATAAACACAAATAAGTAGTCAGCATCGGAATCAGCATAGACTGAAATAGAAGAAGCAGAAATCCAATCAAAGGTTGGTCAAAATTGGTAAGCAGATGAACAAACCTATTTTATTGGACGGAGTTACCTTGGTGAAATGGCGTGAGAATGCGTGTGCAAGCGCGACAGACTGCGACGGTGATTAAGCGCTGCGGAAACTACTACTTCTAGAATGTAGAGATGTTGGTTGAATGCGAAAACGTTGAAAATGTATGCACAACAACTCACATCAAATGGGAGCTGGATTTCTATACTTTATTCAGTTATTGAGACAGACAGCTTATTTAAATTAAGAATTTGAAAGAAGAGTTCAAGATGCTGAACAATTTGCTGCATGATATCATCATTTTTCATTGTGATGCCGTAATTAGCAATCTGTTTTTATTACAAGCCTCGAAATGTGTTCAAAATTTATTCCTACATTCACACTTATCATCCTGAATAATTTACTGTAAATTAGTTTTGATAAGAACATCCCAATCAGTTTATCATAGTAGCCGAACTAGTGTACAATTTTTTATTTATATTTTAATTTTTTTCAAGTATTGAATATCAATATATACTAGTATAATATATTATCTCTGTCTCATGAGAATATGCATTTTTCATTTTTAGTTCGTTCCACATGAATATGCATTTTCTAATTTTAGAAACTATTTTCTCTCTAATGAGGTGTGACACATTCCCCACTAACAATAATTTAATTACTTTTTATCTATACTTCTCTCTTACTTTACTAATTTTGTATTTAAATTTATGTCAAATCCAAAGTGCATATTATTTGAGGAAGGATGGAGGATTAAACATCACAAAATTAAACAACACCCTAGTTACTCAATTTTAAAAAGACCTAGGAGTACATTACTTAATTTATAAAAAACTGCATTACTTAATATAATAAAAATTATACTGTATTACTAAATTTAAACAAATACCTACATTATTCTACTCTAAATCTAACTTCTTTTGCAACTTCTTCACCATCCTTTCATACATCCGACAAGTGTTCGGGTCGGTGGCATTGTCACGGCTGGTGACCACGTCAAGTAACAACCTTATGTCGTAACTCTCGTGAAAGCCATCAAACGAGTCGAGCGTTGAAGCCACGAGCGCAGGTGCAAGCAAGGGAGTCGATCCAGACGTTGTCGCCTTCCCTTTGGCCTGGGTTTTGGCAGTCTTGTTGCCAACGGGGCGCCTAAAAGTAGACATTGGCGTGCCGAAACTTTCTTCTGGCTTAGCGTTGAGATCCATAGGCGACGGGCCGCCGCTGCTCATGTAACCACCACTGGCGGTGTTCTTCGCCCATTTCAGTGCTGACAAGGCGGGCGCTATTCTCTGTCGAACTTTAGCTTGTCTTTCAACATCAACCAAATGTTATAGAAATTGGACTAGCCGTACTGCTACTGGTATTTGAGTATTGCTTTCTGGAGGACATCCTCCATGCTCTCACCGCTGCCCCTTCCCTCCCTCAACTTCGTGTAAATATCCCTGAAGTTGTTGACATGGACTCGGAGCCGTTCCCAGCACTTGCGGAGCTGCTCCTTGTTCCCTTTGTACGCCCACTTCGGCTTCACCAAGTTGTACCTGGCTTCGATGCAATCTCACATCCTGGTCGCCGTTTGGTTATTGGAGTATATCGGATACTCCGATATATTGATCCAACACTCAACCACCTTGATGTACTCCTCCATGACGTAGTCCATACGCTTCATGGCGTACTCAATGTTCTCTTCCTCGGCTTAGGAGTGGAAGGTTGCCCACAACTCGGCTCCATCTGATCGACCCCGTAGAAATCGGTGTTGAAGAACGGATCGAACTTCGCTTCTGAATCGAAGGTGGGTCCTACATATTCAGTAGTCTCAACCCTGTAGTTTCCGTGGCCGAGCCAATGGGCTCCGCCGAACATCTGCATATCGTCGTCAGCACTGTTCGGGTTTGGGAAATTGTTGGGATCCATATTGATAAGAGAAGAGAAGATGAGTGGATTGTGCTTGTGATTGTGAGAGAAAAAATTGGATTGAGGGAGTATATATAATGTTTGAAAAAAAAAATTTTAAAAAAAGAAAGAAAAATGTGTGCATCATCCTCGTCCGTGGGCCTGTAATGGGCGGACGAGGCGCCAAACAAGAGTCGGGCGACACGTCGTCCGTAGTCGAACTTTCGTCCGACCCGCTCGTCCGTCCGCCTGCAGTGGTCGGGACGAGGACGATGCAAAGGCCTCATCCAGACGATTTTCGAACCATTTGTGGATGCTCTATTAACGGAATAGAATAGTCGATTAATCGACTAAGGAATTAGCCCATATCCTAATCAATTGGTATCGGTTAACCAAAAAGTTGTTTATAAAGCAATACTTTCTCTTTCCCATAATGAAAACTTTTACATGAGTATTAATAGTAATTGATAAAGTATGAGAGAGACATAATTTTTTTTAAATAAAATATTATTATACAGTAGATAATAGGTTCCACCCAATTAGACTATTAGAGAGGAAAATTATCATTAAAAAATGGACTATTTATGGAACATACCAAACAATAAATTGTACTGTAAGACGAAAAGAGTAACTTATTTTAGAACGATTTAATATATTCTTCGAATATAACTAACCGATTTTTGTTATAATTAAGGGTACGAAGGTAAGTATATCACACAAAAAAATGTCGGATTAAGAAAACATCGTACCAAAATTATTTTAGAACGGTTTACTCCTTACTAAATCTATTCACGATTCAATATGTATTCGTCAATTTAAAGCAAAACAATAAAACTAAGAACTAACATTAACCTTTATTTTATGTACTAGTATATATCTTTTATGTCCAAAGCTAATTTCTATATATGGAGTTATATGAAAGGAGACACTTTGATACTATAATATTTTTTTTATATCAAAAAATGGTAAACAAATTTTAGAGGAAAAAAGAAGTACATGTGGCACATAAATATAAAATATGTACTCCTCAATAAACGGGGATGAAAATTTTGAAACAGATATCTTATCTAGTCACTAATTGTAGCCACCATTTGTATACACTGCTTTAATAAGAAAAGTAATGTTATCGAAAAATTCTAATTCCTCATAATATGATTTCAAAGAAATGTAACTTTTACTATACTTCTTACTTTTCTGTATTTGAAAATATTAAGAAAATAGTTAAGATTTTGAACTTATATCAATCAATTAAATTCAACCAAGTAATTCAAATAATAATGGAATTAACCAATTGAAGCAAAATAAGTATAATACTAATATTTTGTTAATGAAATAATAATATTAATCATAATCATATAATCAATAGTTTTAAATTTATATTAAGATTTTTAGTAAATTATTAATCAAAACATAAAAATAATAATTACCATATAATTATAATACACAATTTTAATAATTAAACTAAAATGTACTCAATAAGTTATTAGAGCATCTCCAGCACGGATGTCTCATTCGGACATCCACTAGGACTTCCCAAAAACACCTTCTGCCACGTCACTAGGACTTCCCATCCCACTGCCACGTCACTAGAATTTCCCCTGCACAATCCGCCCTTCCCATGCGGACTTCCCGCAATAAAAAATAATTCACAAATTCACAAATAAAGCAATTTACGTTTACTGAAATAAAATTTCGACACGAATACGAACGGGAAAAATTAACAACTTCATTAAAAAAAACATGCATGAGTCGGAAAAAAAATTACATAGTAAACAAAAAAAAAATTAACCACATCAATGCCCACCCCTCCGCGTCCAAACCTCTTCGATGATATCGTGCTGAAGTCGAACATGGGAATCTGTTTGCCGCATGTCGGTAAATGCGCGCATCCTCTTGACCTCTCCATGAGGTACCCCCATATTCACATTCGCGGTGGCCACGCCGTGCCTTGGACCGGCACCCGTATCATCTTCATTGGTCCACTGAGTCAATTTCGCAGCTTCATTTTCGACAATCATATTGTGCATTATGATACATGCGTACATGACATCGCCGATGTTGGGAATATACCACTGCCGTGAAGGACCCTTCACTACCGCCCATCGACTCTGGAGCACACCAAATGCCCGCTCCACATCCTTGCGCGCTGCCTCCTGACGGTCGCAAGGTATGTCTTCTTTTGTCCGAGCGGATGCTTGATCGTCTTCACAAATACGGGCCAGTTTGAGTATATCCCATCCGCCAAATAGTATCCCATATTGTGTTGGTTGCCGTTGGCGACGAAACTGGTGGCGGGACCAACGTCATTGCACTGATCGTTGAACAGGGGCGACGACTGGAGAACGTTGATGTCGTTGTTCGACCCGGCGACTCCAAAATAAGCATGCCATATCCACAGCCGGTAGTCAGCTACAACTTCAAGGATCATCGTGGGATGCTTGACTTTGAAGCCGGTAGTGTACATCCCCTTCAAGGCGGCGGGGCAGTTCTTCCACTCCCAATGCATACAATCTATGCTGCCCAACATCCCAGGGAACCCGTGCACCGACCCATGCATATCTATCAGCCTCTGGCAGTCTTCGGGGCTCGGGCTCCGAAGATACCGCTCCCCGAATATCGCTCTAAGGCCCGCGCAAAAATTCTGCAGACACTCGACGGCTGTCGACTCGCCAATGTGAAGGTACTCGTCGAACATGTCGGCCGCGCCTCCGTACGCCAGTTGCCTGATTACGACAGTGCACTTCTGTAAGGGCGTGACACCGGGTTTGCCAACCGCATCCTCCCAGGTCCTGAAATACAGGTATCTTCTCTCTAAAGCACCCACGATATGCATAAACAACGGACGATGCATCCTAAAACGTCGCCGAAATAAGGCATCCCCAAAACGCGGTTGCGGAGCAAAGTAGTCCTGATACAATCGAATATGTGCAGCAATGCGGTCACGGGGTATTGTAGTTCGACGACGGATTGGCCGAGGTACCGCCGCCGCTGGGCCCTCCACTGTAGCAGCCGATCTATCGCCCCTTCTAGAGTGACCTCCAATTCATCCTCGCTATCACTGTTACTAGCGCCCCTGCCACTACCACCCGCACGACTATTAGCCATTCTAGATATACTTGAAAATAGAGATTTAGAGAGAGAAACTTGTTAACACAAGTGGTGCGAATGAAATGAAGTTCAACGAGCCGTATATATAGAGTTTTTTTTTTTTTAAAAATAAATAAAATAAAATTAAACTCGGACGTCCGCGGCTGACGTCCGACCGACGCCACAATGGCGAACGTCCGCCCGCCCGCCCGTCGCCAGGATATCCGAGGACGTCCGATGTCCACACGAGACGTCCGTGTCCGACTTATTTTGTTCCAATGGCGAACGTCCCGGTCGCCCGTCGCGGAAGTCCGACCGAACGTCCGCCGCTGGAGATGCTCTTAGTTTATAACAAAATAATAATATTAAATATGATATCAACATCATAATAATAATTATTATTATAATTATAGTTGTTTGTCGGTATTATAATTGAATATATGTATAATTTTAAAATTTTATTCTTTCTTAGTTAGTTACTAATTTGTAGTACTAAAATAATAACAGTAATGATAACTAACTACTCCGTCCCTTCCATAGTAATAGATGCATTACTTTTCGGCAAGAAGATTAAGAAAAATTGTGTTAGGTGAGTTAAGTAAATGGTGAATAAAGTGAAAAATGAAAAAGGTAGAGAGATCAAAGTAAGAGAGTAAAGTAGATGTGGAAAAATGTGTTGACTTTTACTAAAAAGAGAAATGACTCTATTATTATGGAACGAGGGGAGTATTTTATAATTCATGATTTAAATAGTTAGTAGTATATAATTATATTATAATTGTGTACTATAATTCATAATATTAAATATATTAATACGTTTAATTAATTATTAATGTTAACCAAATAATAATAATCATCGAGGTTATTTTAGGCATATACAAAACTAACTACCAAAAGTGATATTATAATATCTTCTCTCATTCTTCTCACTATTTATACTATTATTATTAATCAATATTAATATTATTATTATGATGTTATAAATTCATAATTAATTTATTTTTTAATATCACTCAAATATACTTAATTATAATTATAGTTATAATTATATTTAATTATTGTAATAATATTATTGTTATAATACTTAAAAACTAGTTGTACTTAATAAATCATTATAGTATAATTATTTAAATTATGAATCACACAATAATATATTATTATTATTATTATTGTTATTATAATTTTACATTAAATTAATAACAAATCAATATAGTTTTAATAAAAATTTAAAATTGTGAATTGCATTCATAATGATATTAAGAGTTGAATATTTTTAGTTAGGTGTTAATGAGTATAAAATGAGTGTAAAATAATTCAATAAAATGAATATTTGTAGCCTAAAATGAGTATAAAATAAGTATAAAATGAGTATAAAATAATTTAATAAAATGAATATTTTTAGCCTAAAATGAGTATGAAATAATTCAACAAAAATGATTTAATTGATTTAATTATATTATATAATTAATTTAATTAGGTGTTTTGTTCTTGGTGTATATTATGAATGCAATTAGATGTATATATAAAACACCAAAAAAGAAAGAAGAAAAAGAAGAGAAAAGAAAAAAGAGGAAACATAAACTAAGGAGAAAAAAAGAAAAGAAAGGGAAACAAAATACTAAAAAGAAAGAAGAAAATGAAGAAAAAAAGAAATAAGAGAAGAAAAAAATAATCTCATGTTTGGTACTATTTAATGGAAATTTCCAAAAATATCCTCCATAACAAAAAAATCACATATTTGGTACCTAGGGTTATTTTTGTCACTGAGTACCAAAAATAATATAAAATAAAGATCAGGTACCATTTGCGTGCGAAAGTGAAAGATCAGGTACTATTTATGTAGTTCACTCTCATAATAATCAGGTAAAATAATAAAAATAATACTATTAAATATCTAAATATGTAAGATTCTAAAAAAAAGGGAAAAAATATACTTAGGGAAAGTTGATAAATCATAATCCTGAAAATTGTAACTACTTTCTTTATTTTTAGAATTCCGATTACTTTTCTGGTCTGATTAAAATCTAGCAAATAATGAAATTTAAAAATCAATAAATCATATTATTACATAACATATGTTTTTAAATAAGTATTTTATCAATATTTTTTTACTGTTTTTTCTTCTCTAAAATAAATAATAATGATTCTCCGTTTATTCTAACATACCTCAAATCTCCAATTTACTAATGTGAACTGACATCTTATTAATTTAGTTATGACATTTAACACCAATCAAATTTGAATTGATTTTTTCGTATACATACTTTAATGATAGTTACAATACTACTCCTAAATATCTCGAAGGCCAATTACTACGGCCTATTAACAGTTAACACCAATCAAATTTGAATTGATTTTTTCGTAGACATACTTTAATGATAGTTACATAGTAGTATCTTTTCAATGTCAATGTTGTGACATTTTCGTAGACATACTTTAATGATATAGTTCAATATCTTTCCAATGTCAGTGTTGATAGGTTACGCCGACCAACTCAAATGAATCATATGATTCATAATTTTATTCATTAATATTTTCTTAATTAATTATTAATTTATAATGCAATAATGATAATAATAATTACATATATTACTCCATCCGTCCCCAAATAATATGCAATTTAAGTTCGATACGAGTTTTAATGCAAAATTGGTAAAGTAAGAGAGATATAGAGAGAAAGTAATTAAAGTATTGTTAGTGGAGAATGTGTCTCACCTCATTAGAGAGAAAAATAGTTTACAAAATTGAAAAGTGCATATTCTTATGAAACGTACTAAAAAGGAAAGAGTGCATATTCTTGTGGAATGGAGTCGTCCCCAAAGAATATGCACTTTGGATTCGACAAGAGTTTTAATGCAAAATTTGTAAAGTAAGAAAAAGATAGAGAGAAAGTAATTAAAATATTGTTAGTGTGGAATGTGTCTCGCATCATTAGAGAGAAAATAGTTTACAAAATTGGAAAATGCATATTCTTATGGGACATGCTAAAAAGGAAAGAGTACATATTCTTGTGGGACGAAGCCGTGCCCAAAGAATATGCACTTTGGGGTCACCACGAGTTTTAATGTAAAATTAGTAAAGTAATTGAGAGGTAGAAAGAAAAAGTAATTAAAGTATTGTTAGTGAAGAATGAGCTACATCTCATTAGAGAGAAAAGATTCTTCAAAATTAGAAATTATATATTCTTGTGAGACGGATTAAAAAAGAAAGAGTGCATATTTTTTTGGGATGGAAGGAGTAGTATAATTCAAATCTGGTAATATAAACACAAACAATATTTAATTTTGTTAAGTAGTATGAATTTTTCGAAGACTCATATATAATTTTAAAAATTTGGAACTTACACTTTGCTTAAGAAAAATATTCGACCAAATGATACTATCACTCGAGACTGAGGTGCATATATGGATAATGGGCTCTTGATAATGATAATGACAATTCATGACTATATGGGAAAGTGGACACTGTAATGATATTTTCTTGGATGTGAAACTGCAACTACGCTGAATTCTCTATGTCATCATGGTAACCACTATTTGTTGTGTCCATTAGCATATAATGTAAACCTGCGCCCATTACAGGTTTATTAGTGTATCTCTTGGATCTTTGCTCTCTTTATTTTCTTCTCACCTTTCTCACTTTTATTAATATAGATAGATGCGAATGTGAAATTTGCTGCGTATCCTTGATGTAAAACAAGCTTATTCCTAATGCAATATACTAGATGGAGTACTTACTAATTTTGTTACTGTACAAATATTCTATAAAATTTAATGCTACGATTTTAACAAGACCAAATATTTTTAACTTGAAATAGAAGTAATAATTAGTGAATGACTATAAGGAAAATTATGAAGAAGCAATATCATATATTCATATCTACTGGAAAATTATGAAGAAGCGATACTTACATTCTACAATTAACCGTCGGAACAATATGATGATGTGAAAATGACCGAAAAAATCAATTAGTATTACGTAATTACCCATTTTAATTATAATTAGTTATTAATTAGTAGTACGATTTTCTTTCTACGTGGCTGGTCAAAACTATTTAGTTCTGATCCAGTCTAAAATTGATTAAAATAAATTCGAACACGTGATTAAATTATATATATTTCAAAGTCAAATGTTTACAATCAAATATAATTTTGTTTTTATAAATATAATATCTTTGCAAACGTTGTAACCCGTATGTATGACTAAAATTGGTCCGTTGTAGAACGTTGTAAACCCGTATGTATCCATTTGACTGTGAATTTAATAGAAAATGCAGTTCAAACAAAATAATTCCTTATTGTTAACTCTAAATTACTATATTATCTACGACCAATTTATGAATTCATGTACAAATATTTGAAATTATCACAACCATATTATTATGCTAGCTGCATTCGTCAACAGTGAATCAACCTCAAATCCAAAACAACATTATTTCGTTTTTTTAAGGATAATACAATAAATTAATTAAAATAGTCAAGAAAACATTTTAAATAATAAAACTAGATCATAAAAGTGTACAAATTAGAATATATGCTAAATTACTGTTCAGTTGACTTACCCAAATGACTAATACATGAGGCATTTTTAATCTATGATAGTAATTGTTCACCTTCCGAAATGACGACTCCATATACAGATAACAGCCCAACACAAGAAACTGATTTTTTGGCTAATACTAGCAACATTTCAAATTTATATATTGTGCTTGCATGGTTAATTATTTGATCTAAAAATACTAGGAGTACTTATTATATAATGATTTAATGGGCTAAAATGACCAAGAAGTCATAATAGTAATAGTATATATACTACTAGTATATTTTTAAATTTTCGCCCTAATTTATCGTATAGATAATGCATATATTCAAAACTAAATCAAATGCATAATGCAATTTGAGCATATCTAAGTAAATAAACCAACTTATAAAAACTAGTATAAAGATGTGTGAGTTGACAAAATTATGTACATTTGTCAGAATTTAGGCAAAGGTAATCCAAGGCGGGACATTGTTTAAATTTAAAGCCCTGATCATATATAGAGCATCAAGTGCTTACACGTGAGATTAAATTGCATCTTATAATCACCCCAAAAATATATAGATATTTAAATACTCCATTTGATTACTATCTCCCATACCAACCATATCACCTAATTGCAATTGTTTGCTCGTCGTGGCAACCTTACTCATTTTAGAACGCTTAATATCGTAATAGGACTAATTAATTGATTGATTAATATCAATTGAAATGACGTAGTCATAGTGTACATGTTCGCTCATCAATTAAATGTCGGTCATTTTCAGGTTAAATGAATACGACACAAATATAGTACTACTATTTAATTATGAAATCATTCCGACGTAGTGTTTTTACAATTATTTTCACATCATATATTATTAAACTATGTACTTCCTTCATCACATTTGTTGAGTCGTGTCTTAGTGTCTATACCTTGCTCATCTCATTATAGTGAGATCATGAGATGATTTTCTATATTGTCGTCTTTATATTAACATCAATACAGTTATGATATTTTTACATTAACAACATAATTTGAGCATATATCAATTTTCAACCCAAATATATAAATTCTCTTTAACGTCAGTATCAATAAAAAGAATTAACATATTTTAGTAACAGTTTGATCGTATTTTTACATCTACAACATAATTGGACGTCTTACTCCGTTTATAATGCAAAACAGCTTAGAATGTAAAATTTTTCTTTTAACATCAATACCAATTCAAATATACTAATATGCTGGTTTTCAAAAATATAGTATGAATAAAATAACAATATTATCAATTTTCTTGATTTCTATGAAATTAGGGTCTCATTAAATTCCTCAAAAAATCACCTTTAATTTTTTTTTGTGAAAAAATAATTTAAAATTTGAGATAATTATGTGAAATTTTAAGTTGAAATACTTTTTTTGAGAGGAAAATTGATTACTAACTTCTAGTTATATTTTTTTGTATTTTACATTTTACTCTTAATTAAATTGATATTCTTGTAACTACCATGATATGTAAAGAACAGATCCACACGCCATCTACTAATCTAATTAATTTTGTTATAAGTGGTGTCAAGAATTATAAATTAAAATTAGTTTTAGATGACATTATCTTGAGATTAAGTATTGAGCTAATTCCTTCGAATTGACAAACTCAGCAAAATTAACTCAAATTAATTTGTCGAACCAAAGTTACCAAACTGATACAATTAGCTCTAACATAATACTAGTACTAATATTAATCTAAATTTCAATCAATTAAATGGAGAAAAAGTAAAAGAAAAAAATAGATAGTTGTACATGAATGAAACACCAAAAAATAGGATAAAGATTCTCATGTGAATTGATTTGTAGATAACGGGATCCCCAAGTGGGGTTTAATTTGTTGGAAATAAATTTGTTTAATGAATGAATTTCTTATAGATATTGTTGTAAACTGCATTTTAAATGTCGACGGTCTGTCTCTGTCCAATTGTACCTATTAATCTTCTCCGAGTGTTATATTTGGTGGTCAACGCTCCGACACGAAGGCTGCGGTTTGACCATAAGCAATTTGGAGAATCAATAATAGAATAAATCAACAAAGTAAGCCTTTACCTTATACAGTTAATCAATTGATTCAGTATAGTAGTACCTAGGTTCATAATTCTAATTAGTTTATTAATTCCAGCTTACATTATTTTGCTGCCTATATATATTGCATATCAGTTTCTGGTTTAGCATATCTCATACAATTCTTATCTTATCAAGAGAGCAAGGTAAACATACCATATACTCTCCTTTTTATTTGATTTTACTTGCCAGTACTTTTAAATCGCAGGCACACTGATTTTATTTTCATTTTGTGTTTAAATCAGATTTTTGTGATATGTGCTAGCTATTTCCGGTTATTGTTTAGCAATATATATTCGTGCTTATACTCAACATCAACCAGAGGCAAACAAGGAGTACAATTCATACGTCAATTGAAGTTCCATTTCCGATTATTCTTAGAGCCACTTAGTAGGTAAATTACGACATTTAAACTTGAATTTAAACAAAATACTCCTATTAACTTATCTATCTATCTAAGTTACTTTTAATATTACAACTAGGAGTATTTATATGTAAAAGCAAAAAAGTTACATGCATATCTTACGTGAGCATCATTTTTAGTCTGATTTCAAATATAAAGTACTGCTCCATGATATCGGACAGGATGTCTTGTGCAAGGAGCACCACCGTATCATTAATCTTGTCACAAACGTTGTGTCGTTCCCAAAAGGCCTTAATTCCACGGCAAGCAGCCGGCGCCGCAATTCCTCTCCGCCGCTTCTCCATCTGCCACTCAGCTGTGACATCTCCGCCGCCTCCCATCGTCAATGGGAGCGCCGCTCCACAGCTTCAAAAACTGGTGTGTATTTTATCAACTAGTATGATCTAATATTGCATCAATTATAACGTGAGCATGTGCAGGTGATTCCAGAGGAGAAGAGAGAATATTTAATAGAGAAGACTATCCAAAAACTGCAGACAAGCACCGAGCAACTCCAACTCATTGACCACATCCAACGGCTAGGAATCGGTTACCACTTGGAAGATATGATCGACGCCATACTGCAGCTCCAATGCTCTGCTTTCTCCACCGAAGATGACCTCTTCACCACTGCCCTGCGCTTCCGTCTGCTCCGCCAGGCTGGCTTCCACGTCAGCACCGGTACACACATATATATGTTCTATTACACTGTTGGAAGACATATAAGGCAAAACATGATAAGAACACACATCTTAGGCGGCCCCTAATATTATTACTACTAATTATGTTTGGTTTTGGTGATCAGATGTGTTGCTGAAGTTTAAGGGCGAAAGCGATAAGTTTAAAGAATCCTTGAGAGAGGACACGATAGGGTTACTGAGCTTGTACGAAGCATCAAATATGGGGGCTCAAGTGGAAGAAATCTTGGAGGAAGCTATGGAGTTTGCGGAACGATCACTGCTAGAGGGTGAGGGTCGGGTTAGTGATGAGGTGGGACGGGCCCTAAAGGTGCCGAGCCATAAGAGGATGGCTAGGTTGGAGGCCAGGCGATTCATTGAGGAATATGGCAACCGGAGTGATCATGATAGAGACCTTTTGGAGCTTGCTATTTTGGATTATAACCATGTCCAAGCTCAACACCAAGCAGAACTTGCTGAACTTACAAGGTCATGCATCTATATTAGTATAATATTATTATTGTTAAATAAGTAGTATTTCTCTACATTTCTAGCTAACACCCATGAATATATGCATGTTATAGGTGGTGGAAACAGCTAGGGTTGGTGGAGAAGTTAAGATTTGGGAGAGATAGGCCATTGGAATGCTTTTTGTGGACAGTAGGGCTTCTCCCTAACCCAAAATACTCAACCTGCAGAATACAGTTGGCCAAGGCCATAGCTATTCTATTAGTCATTGATGATATTTTCGACACCTATGGCAAAATGGATGAACTAATCCTCTTCACCAATGCAATTAAAAGGTTTTAATCTTGATCAACTCATTTTTTTTTAATTCATTATTGCATGATAATTTGACAATACTAATGTATTCATTGTTCAAAACAGATGGGATCTTGAAGCAATGGAGACCCTCCCCGAGTACATGAAAGTATGTTACATGGCATTGTACAACACTACCAACGACATTTGCTACACGGTGCTCAAGGACACCGGCTGGACTGTCCTCCCCTACCTTAAAGCTACGGTAAGTACTGGCAAACAATTTAGGAGTTATCTAAGTGTTTTATTCAATTAATTTAATTCTTTGTCACAGTGGATAGACATGATTGAAGGTTTCATGGTGGAGGCAAAGTGGTTCAATGGTGGGAATGCACCAAACTTGGAAGAGTACATAGAGAATGGAGTATCAACGGCGGGGGCATACATGGCTCTGGTGCACCTATTCTTTCTAATAGGAGAAGGTGTAACCGACCAAAACGCCTCACTTTTGAGGCAGAAACCCTATCCCAAGGTATTCTCCTCGGCAGGGCGAATTCTTCGCCTCTGGGACGATCTTGGGACTGCCAAGGAGGAGCAAGAGCGTGGGGATCTGGCATCGGGCATACCGTTGTTTATGAAAGAGAACAATTTGGCAACAGAGGAGGCAGCAAGAAGTGGAATGTTGGAAGAGATATTCCAACTATGGAAGGATCTCAATGGAGAGCTCATCAACAATAACACATTGCCCTTTTCTATCATCAAAGTTGCGCTTAACATGGCACGAGCTTCCCAAGTGATCTACAACCATCAACAACACACCTATTCTTTGAGTGTCGACAATTATGTTCAAGCCCTCTTCTTCACTCCTCTTACTTCCTCTTAATATATATTTTTCTCATCCTCTTTTATTGTATCTTCAATACTATAGAATTTAATTACCAATATTATTTATTCATTTCAGTAAATGTATTAAAGGATCACTAGTAATACTAAAATGAAAATGGAATCTTAGTGTTAGGAATGATACCTGCATTCCATTTGTCACCATATTTTTGTCACAGAATATTGGGATACCACTGATTGACTTCATCAAACAGATTTGTGACAACACACATTTCTCTAACCACAATTATATTGTCTGAACATGTTTATTAATCTACACTTTCCTGGCTATCACTTGTAGAATTCCAAATCTGTGTTAGGCTTCTTTACTTGGATCTGTAACCTTTCTCAAAATCTTTAGGAAGTAAAACATACTGGTTCTTTCTTATAGCATGCAACCTGCTTCTTGACAAATAGCTGCTATCTGCAATTATAATCGACAAAGAATTCGTATCTTGTCAGTCACCAGAGTATGGGAACACACAGAATCAAAGTAAAGTGAGAGCAATATCACTAACCTCAGTTGCACTGATTTTATCAGGTCGGCAGACATAGCCCTCCAAGTCCACCTCGTCACTCAAATTCATTTTAGCAGTGGAAACCTGTCCATAATACCATCGTTTGCCTTTAGTTACACTATAATTTAATAATCATAGGATTGAGCTTGTATTCTTTTCTTTTACCAATCACACTTGCACCTCTTTATTAGTGAATTAGTTAACATGTAAAAAAGAAAGAGGAAATTCAAAAAAAAAATTACCTGAAAGACAAGCCTCTTCTGATGTTTATCAGCTAAAGGGACTCAATTTTACGATCAAGTCTTCCTGGACGTAGAAGAGCGGGATCCAATGTGTCAGCTCGGTTAGTTGCCATGATAACACTTACATTAACTGATTGGTCAAATCCATCGATCTACAAGACAAAGAACCATGATAATGTGAACCTGGTAGGAACTATGTCATATACTTTTTGCTATTCTTCAACTAGATCGCAAGCATTTGATACTCTTACCATGACGCGTTTCTACTTTAGCCTTAAACTCCTTGAATTTGTCAAAAGTTTCAGACTTGTAGCGCATCAAATAGACGTATCCAATTTTCGAGAAGTCATCAATGAAGGTAATGAAATATCAAAAACCGCCCCTTGCCTCGGTTAACATTCGTCCACACACATCAGTATGAACGAGCTCAAGTACTTCATTGGCCCTATTACCCTTTGACCTAAAAGGTCTCTTGGTCATCTTGCCTTCCAAACAGGATTCACACTTTGAAAATGGTTCCTTCTCAAGACCTTTAATAAGATCTTGATCAACCATCGCATGAATCCTTTTCTCGTTGGCATGACCAAGTCTAAGGTGCAATAAGTACGTTTCGTTCATTGAAATTGAAGGTTCTTTTCTTTTCTTAGAAACTTTCGATGTAGCATTGAGTTCTAATTTACGTTGATTATACTGTGTAGAAGTGATTGTGTACAGATTGTTTTCCATGATACCACGGCAGATATAAGAACCATCTTTCTTAATAACGCAATTGTCATTAAAAGAAATCGAATATCCATCAAAAGACAATTTAGAAACTTAAATTAAATTTCTTCTAAAAGAAGGTATCAACAAAACATTCTTCAAAATCAAAAATCTATCACTAGAAAAACGCAAATAAACGTCTCCCACTGCAACGGCCGCCACTTTAGTAGCGTCGCCCAGCTGGACTTCGATCTCACGATCATGTAACCATCTTGTCACCTGCATTAAGTCAGGATCAAAACATATATGATCAGTTGCTCCATTATCAATAACCCACGTATGAGTAGATGTCGAAGCCAAACATGACTCGACTACTAGAGCATGGTGCATACCTGTAGCCTTGCCCTTTTTAGGACAGTCTGGCTTCCAATGACCTTTCTCTCCACACTTGAAGCATTTTCCAGTAGGCTTCTTCTTCTTCTTCTTCTTCTTCTTCTTCTTAGCATTCTTAGCTGCCACTGGGTTCGGTGCCTTTTTCTTTCCTGCGCGAGGCTTAGAGCCAGAGGAATTAGGCGCCAAACTCAACATAGCTACTTTAGCTTGAACCATAAGGTCCTCCGCCGACTGAAGTTCAGTCAGCAGCTTAACCAAAGTGTAATCCCGCTTGTTCATCTCGAAATTGAGCTTAAACTGCTGGAAGCTAGGGGGAAGACTCTAAAGGATTATAGTAATCTGGAACTCGAGATCGATCGTCCCTCCCAAAACCTCAATCTGGTTGAGGTGGCTCATCATCTCGAGGACATGTTGCCTCACAGATGTGCCTTCCTTCATAGTCTTCGTCATGATACTCCGAAAGGCTTGAGACTTAGCCGTTCGATTCTGAGTACCAAAAAGATTAGCAAGATTTTGCATAATCTCGGCGGCAGTCGCCATGGCAGAATGCTGATGCTTGAGTACTGAAGACATAGATGCCAACATGTACTCCCTCCGTCCGCGATTAGGAGTCCCGGTCATTTTTGCGCAACCATTTTATAAAAATAATAAAAAATAGTTAAAGTGGAGAAATGATAAAGTAAAAGAGAGAATAATGTTGATAAGACTCTTGTCAATATTATTCTCTCTCTTACTTTACCATTTCTCCACTTTAACTATTTTTTATGATTTTTATAAAACGGGTGTGCAAAAGTGACCGGGACTCCTAATCGCGGACGGAGGGAGTAGCACTTAGCCATCTCATTCGCCTTATGCCACCGTTTATGCGCATTCTATACTCCCACCGATGCATTAGCAGCGGGAACTGGAGGCTGTGGAGTAGTGAGCACAAACTTGTACTCTTCTGCTGTGAGAACGATATCCAAATTTTGTTTCCATTCTATGTAATTTTGGCCCTCGAGTTTGTTTTCTTTGAGAATTGCAGAAAGAGGATTAAAAGACATCTTGACGGATTTTATTGCACTGCAAACAGAAAAATTTACTATTTGTCATAAACTTATGTAAGGAAATTGAGTAGATTAACCATAAAACTTTTCAAAGTCTTACAACAACAAAATTAAGAAATTGTACCCTCCAAAGGAGGTTTATACGCATTAAAATTTTAACAATTTTACTGGTCACAACACCGACGAATAGTCCAGAGACCACAAGACATGGCATGGCCGCCTAATGTTGCCTAAGCACGACCATTGGATTTAGCATCACAGAATTTTATTTCTACAACACACTCCCATGACAATGTTTATGTGTTGATAACAAAATCAAGATATCTCATAAATTCTGATTGAACCCTGAAACTCGTAGTTCCTTAGGATTATCGTCCCCACAAGGTGGGTGGCGATAATATTGGGAACCACTTTCTAGTTCATTCTATTTATTGTGTGAGAAGTCCGCCCTTATGAACTTACTGTTTCATAGGATTATTGTGGCGATAATATTAGAAAATAGCTTCACAAAATTTGGCAGTCCAACCGATGGAAACCATATATAAACTTTAAGTTCATAATTATCGCTTAGATATTTGGGTTATGGTTTTTCATTAATTATCCTTTAGCCTTAAGGCAGATTAAGACTAATTAAATTCTGTTGGTATTTAATTGACTGGATAATTAAATCTTTTATTATCTTTAGTATCTTAGTTTAGGAATTAATTAATCTAGAATATAATTCTTATTCATGTCATACTATAAGATATATCTAAAATAAAGTACATTATTTAAATCTTAATTAGACATGAAAAATTAAATTCATATAATATCCATGTTCAAGATTATGAAGTAAATAATTATATTATTTAATGTAATCTTACATATCTATCCTAATAAGGATTCTAGATATATATAATAATTAGGAAACTATTAAATTGTTCTTATCTATGTCATCTAGGATATGAAATATTTCATAGATATAGAAAATAATCAAAATATTCCTAAAATCTAGGGAAATCTTCCCAAAATATTTTATTTCATTAAATAATAGTATTATTTTTAATGATATCTTTTAATTTAGGAATTAAATAAACATTAAAAATCTTTTTTCGATATCTCGTTGTTCGAGGTTTGCACGAATCAACACGATGAAGATACGAAGATTTGCCCGCGAGACGCTCGCCGGAACGGCGAGTTCACCGTCCAGCTGCCGCCGGCAGCCCGCGCACGAGGCGCGACGCTTCCTCTTCCCTCTGCGGCGTTAACACGCCGCGAATATCCCTCCGTCGACGTCGTCCAGCCGCGCAGCCACCACCACGCAGCTCCGGCGAACTCCGTCCACCCCGACCTTCTTGCGAAAACCAGCAGCTGCAGCGAACGGCGTGGCTGCTCTCGGTCCCACGTCGCTAGGACTGGAACGACTAGGGTTAGGGTTTTAGGGTTAGGGTTTTTCCGCGATCTCCAGTGGCTTAGCCACCCAATCGTTTCGTCGGCGGTCCAGCGCCGGAGCAGCAAAGATTGGTACGATCATGACAGCGGTGTGGACGAGCCCCACTGCTCGCGTTCACATCGCCGCACGTTCGTCTTCATGCTCCCACTGGCCCGACGCGATTAGCCGGGGTCCGCATGGTTCGGCGGTCACGCCGACTGTGCATACGAGACCATTCTCGTCCGTGCATCGCCGGTAGATCGCACCCTATGCTCCCACTCGCTTGACGACCCTTTCTTCGATCGCATGTTGTACGATTTGTCCCGGCGCTAGCGCCGACGAAAAGCACATCTCGTGCGTTCGAATAATTCAAGTTCTTGATTCGATAGTTCTTGTTAATTCACATGCATAACAAATACAAAAATAAAACAAGAACATGCTTCGTAATCAAATAACAGATGCATACATGAAATTCGCGAAATTTAAATCCAAATAATTAGAGCCAAAGACTGGTTCTGATACCAATTGAAGGAACTGGCAGCGGAAGCGATGCGTCGGATTATCATAATTTAACAATTATTAATCTAGCAAATAAATCACATAATAATCAGATCTATTTAGCAGATTATTTAGACAAAATCTATTCGTGTAATTCTCACATGTATCATGCTCATAACTTGAATTAATCATGGTTTAAGAATATTGAAACCTAAAACATGTTTTTCTACGGAGCAGGAATAATACCTAATTAATTCTCCAAAGAATTGATGATGCCTAGCAGCTTCTCCACGTGACGCTTTGAATACTAGACCACAGATCTTCTCTATGGTTCCCGAACTGTACTCTAATATCAGTGTGGGCTGATCTCACCGGAATACTAGGACTTAAATAAAGAAGACAGAAATTCTACTCCACGGAGGAGAGGGAAATTCGACCAACGCCTAGAAGGGGGGAGGGGGGAAATTTTAGAAAATAATAACTCTTATTTTCTGTGTCTTTTATTCTCCTATTTATATTAAGTTCCTTTTGTGTCCAGACAAGGATCTATGGAAGGTTTTGGATATGGGCTCATCCAATTTACTTTTTACTAATTAAATTGAACCCACAATTTAATATAAGCTTTAATTGGAATATTACGAGCAGCCACTATAGAAGTAATATTGAACTCTCCCCATCAAAATCCGAAATTACAAGTAATCCGGGTTTCCGTTTTAACTTTCATTTCCCGCGCTTAAGATAAAAATGTCCATTAATTAATTAATGTCTGCTATGGACTTAATTAATTAATTAATTTCTTATTAATTCTAAGAGTGGAGTTAGCATGAAACGCTTATTTATTATTCATAGAGTGATCAAACTCCAACTAGCTAGGTTCCGAATAATAAAACCTTGTTTCGCGCTCCTCTTGAGGACATTATCAAACGAGACTCACCTCGCGCACGATTCAATATAATAGCAATCCTAGCACCGCTTGATATTAATCACCACTACCCAATATATCAGGATTATTGGGTTACGAAAAACCCGCACCATTTGATAAGTCAAAGTAATGCATAATCAATACCGTATGTTCAATGCTAACCTACATTGATTAAGACCTCGCCTTTCAGTAGATAGCCCAAGGACAAGTCTTGCTGTTAGATCCGTTCAGTGCTTTACCAAACCAATGTCATCTTATTTCAGTAAGGCTTAGAAACATGCGAACGGACATTGCAACCTTTCACGATGGATAGTCTAATTCCATTTAGGTTGTGAAATTCTTCTTTTTCTTTGTTTAGGTTGACCGTGTTACCTTAAAGTAGACGCCGCCCACAACCGGCCTACTAAAACAAAGACTTAGACTTTGTTAAGTTAACTTATACATTTAAACATGCATTAACATCCATTAAATGTAAAACATAACAACATTATGTCAAAAATAATCTGTTTTATTCCTTGAAAAATAAAATAAGAGTTTTACAGTATTCAATCAGTCAAAACGTGATTTTTAGTATACAAACTCTAACAGGAGGACTATATAGCAATACACCACGAGGAGGATCTATGCTAATCTTCTGATATAATTCATGGTGGGCCAAAGGTGACTCTACAGCTTCACGAATTTCTTGCTTTTGAATGTCACATCCTCCAATTTCCTGATAGAGTCACCAGGAATAAGTCCATCAAAAAAAATGAAGCCAATATAAACATGGCAGTAAAGAACGAATAATAAACTGGACAGATGAGAAAGAATAAAGTACTACTTAAGAGTACGTAAAAGCACTCAACATGGCAGTAAAGAACGAATAATAAACTGGACAGATGAGAAAGAATAAAGTACTACTTAAGAGTACGTAAAAGCACTCAAGAGTGTAGCCATGAAATGTGTAATCCTTGGGAACTACCATGAAACAGAACCAAAACTATATGACACAACAAATTATTCAAAAACTCTATTGTGCACTGCACCAAATTTCATTTAGAATTATACCTAATGTGAATCCTCAGTATAGAGAAGAACATCACACTACCAACCAAAATATTGATACATCAGCACCGAACCAAGTCCAAGTTAGGTGATAACTGAGAAATATTCCCCGTCAACTAAGATTTTTTCTGAGAAACCTATCAGTTTAAATTTGTGCACACTTTACCACTAATACATTTTGCTCTATTAAAAAGCTATTGACATATTAACTCACTAATGGATAATTCTTATCATCCTTACAAATGCATCTCTTAAAATCAAACTTTAACAGAAGATATCTAAGTGACGAGATTGATTTGACTTTTGGCATGACCTAAGTAGTAGTGGAATATTATGAATTTTTTGTATTCGGACACTGACATTTTTTGACATATTGACTCTGGTGTTTTCAATCAATAGAACAGGTTAAAACACAAGCAAGTGAATCGAGCTCGAGCTCGAGCTCACTTCAAGGCTTTGTTGAATATATTGACATAATATTTGACTAATTTGATAGTACTAAGATTCTACTATCTGCAACTCAGAAACTCCTTCCAACTAAGACAATGCATAAAATCCGAAGATTGGTTCACAAAATGTCAACAACGAAAATCATCCTGATAATTCTTGAGTATCCAATTGAAGAAATCCACAAATTATATTCCAAAAAAAAAACTGAATTAAAAATCCCTATTGCTAGAGGAAAACCCGTAAACAGGAAAAATGAGACTCACGCTGTAATAGACGTCGGGCCTCTCCGAATGGCTGAGAAACGAAATGCTGGAGTCGGCCCCGGGCGCGGGAACAGCGTTGCAGCCCGACGGAGCAGGAAGGCGCGAGAAGCTCGCAGTAAATGGCGCCAGTGGTCGACTCGATGATTCCGTGGTTCTGATCGATCATCTCCAGGAAGTGGCCAACGACGAGTGGACCCGACCGTATGCGGTTCACTTCCTCCTGTGCGCCGGAGCTTCTTGTGCTCCTTCTTGAATCTCGTACAACTCTAGTTGCCGTTGCAGAGACATCATTTGGGTGTAGAGATCGTCGCTCAGATCTAGTTTTGGTGGTTGTATATGGAAATTGAAATTGGCGCGCCATATTTGATAAAGTTTTAAGTAATTTATTTTGCAGTTTTTTCAAATTTTGTACACATGATTAAATGACAAACATACCATTCTATAAAGAGTGAACTACGTTCTTGATTTTTCACACATAAATGACATCTGATCTTTATTTTATATACTCCCTCCGTCCTAGATTAAGAGTCACTTTTAGAATTTTCCTTATTTGGTCGTACAATTTTACCCCATTCTATATCAAAATTACATAAAAATGTCATTATCTACATTAAAATAAAACAAAACAAAAATCAAAAGTCAAAAGGTATAATAGTATTAACAATTTTCGTGTAGATTTTTACGTCTGTACACATGCAACTGAGATTTCATTAGAATTCTTATAAAATAAAGTAAAATAATTTATTTAATGCTTGGCATGTGAAAAAAATTAAATTAGAAAGTTAAATAGTAAAATTTAATTTAAAAAGCAAAATTTTTGAAATATTTAAAGATTGTTATTAGTCATAGTGCAACGAGGGTGGAAAAAGGGTAGTCGGGTGTGGTGATATGTGGGGGAGGGAGCATCTAGTTGCCCCAGGCAGGGTGAGGGTTGATAGGGACGGGGACTCGTCTATCCTTAACTAAACAGTCAGGGAATTAATTCCTATAAAGAGGTACTCCCTTCGTCCTAAGATATTAGACCCTTATTTTTTTGGGGTGTTCCAACATATTTGAGTCATTTTTATTTATGGTAAAAATTTATTTTACTATCAACTCCACTTACACCACTAAACAAGATCTTCTAAATTCATGTGGTCAAAAGAAAGAGCTCTAATATCTTGGGACAAATGAAGTATAAAGCAATTTGAAATTCTTGGGTCAACTGTCTCACCCTTTGAGGTGCCTACAAATGGCTACAAATCAGCGCGGGAAATAATTATTGGACTTGCCGATGGATACTCTTGGTAATTAGAGCATCCACAATGGGGCGCCCTATACTCCGCCACCTCAGCATTTTATCCTCTGCTCCATCTATCTGCAATGGGACGCCCTATAGCCCGCCCAATAGTTTTAATTATTTTGTATTTATTTTGAATTTTTTTATGTTTGCAAATATGTCAATTATTAGCAAAATAAATACTATAAAAAACACCACAAATTAAAGACAAACCCTATATTTACTTAATTAAAAAAAAATAGCAACGATAGGAAGAGTGGAGGAGTGGAATAGAGGAGGAAAAGAATGGATTGAAAGGTGTGAAATGATGTAAAAATGTGGTGATATATATAGAATAAATTTCAAAAAATGAAAATATGTTGCATCGTCCGACCTATCCTCCGGACTCCTGCAATTGGGCGGAAGATAGGCCGGAGGATGCGAAAAATGATTCATCGTTTACAAAGGACGTGTAGAGCGCAGAGGATTTGGGAGCATCCTTCGCCCCTGCAATGGCAGAGGATGCATCAGCGAGCTATCCTCCGCCTCATTATATATGCTCTTGAAAAAAAAAAATGATATTTTTATCCTCGATATCAAAGCTTTCAGACTAGCCTTATTGGGAACTTAATAAATCATTAAACAAGAAAGTTGATTGTATTTTTATTCTTTCCATCCTTAACTTCTTAATGAAAAAAACAATGAAAGCGATTTAATAACACTTTACTTTATAAAGAACAATCAGAAAACATTTCGTCCCAAAAAAATAGATTCTTTAGAAATAATGAGTTTTAATATAAAATTAATAAAATAAGAGAGAAATAAAAAGAAATACTTCCCCTGTCCCAACTAAATTGAGTCATATTTCTTTTGGAGATGTTCCAATGCCAAAAGCTTTTTACTCAACTTAGTTAGGACGTTGAAAGTATGTGTTAGTGAAAAATAGATCCTATCTTATTACAGAATTTTTTTTTTACTAAAGTTGAAATAAATTATATTTTTGAGAAACATAGTGATTAATATTTTAGCCACAATTTAACAATAAAATTACTATAAGTTTAAGACATTTATTGAAATATGGAAACTAGCCTTTAAATAAAAAAGGAGTTCAAATGTCCAGAAAAATACTATTGACAGAGCAATATTACTTTCTATGTCCGTCAATAAGAGTCATGTTTTGTCATTTTAGTTCGTCTACGAATAAGAGTCCTGGTTCATTATTACTTCCTTCATTTCTTCATAGTTGAGGCAGAACTTTTCGGCACGGAGTTTTAGAAATGAATGTTGGGTGTGTTAAATAAACATATAAAAAAGTAAGAGAGAGGAAAAGGTAGATAGTAAAGTAGAGTGAATAAAGTAAGAGAGAGTAGTAAGAAAAAGGAAAAAGTTACCATATAAGGAAACGACTCAACTATGAAGAAACTTCCTGAAATGGTAAAATGACTCAACTATGAAGAAACAGAGGGAGTACCATAAATGGTAAGGGATCTCGCATTCCACTAAGTCATTCAACTCACTTATCATTTAAAATTACTCCCTCCGTCCCACTCAAAATGGTCACATTCTTGAGTGGCAAGAAGTTTTAGGTGGAATAGTTGAGTGGAAAAAGTGATTGAATATTTTATTGGGAAGAAGGGAGAGATATAGAAAGTGAAAATCTTGAATGAGACAAACTAAAATAAAAATGTAGACATCTTTAATAAAACAAATAGTGTAATATATACAAATAAGACTCATACTTAACTAACTTTCTTCTACATATTTTTTAAATATTTTTTAAAACTCGTGCCAGATAAAAATGAGATTGTTATTTGCAGAGGGGGTTGTATTAATTAATTTAATCCAAAAATGGGAAGCAGCATGGATTTCCGAGTAGCGTTAAAAGAGGGCGAAGATAACAACAAAAGGAGAAGTCACCGTTTGTCGCGTTTGATAATTGGAGCAGTAGTGTAAAAAGCCAGCTGGCGCGAGCAGAGCGCTAGATCCAAAAGCCCCACAAGAGAGACCCCACTTCACGTGCCATGACGCCCCCATTCCAGTGGTGTTGCCACGTGGCGCTAATCGACACGTGTTGGATTATCTTGGAGAGCGTAAATTGGGACCTGTACCAGGTGAATTGCATTTCGACGTCGCGACAAAGTTAAAACCCTTTCGTAATAAGACAAAATATTGTTTTCCTATAATACCCCCACTTGTCTGACAAGTTTTCATACTATTACAAATTATCTTAATTTAATATTTACGCATATGGAGTCTATGTTGATTACCGTAGATTGCAGCTGATTGAATTTAATAAGATCCTCTTAGTCTCACTCAACATATTCACACTCTTATAGTTAGCACAAAACTTAGAAGAAAATTAATTAAATTGCGTAAATGGAGAAAAAAATATACTTCAATTGAATATCTTAATAAAAAGAAGGAAGAGATGGATTTATTTCAAATTATAAAAAATAACATCTTAAATTAGACAATTAAAAGGAAATAGGGACGGAGGGAGTACTATTAATATAATTAAAAAAAGAAACGTTTTTAATTCGTCTTTCAATTATTCTTCCACATTTTCGATTTTGTTAAATATATTAAAAAGTACAATCAAATGGTTAAAATACCCTCTAACTTTGTGGTATTATCAGAAGTGGAGTACCATTGCTCCCATTACAGCAACGACTTTTATGAATTTTTATTTATAAAATAATGTAGTTATATATTTGTTTATTGTCTCATTTATTTGAGAGTAATGTAATGTAGTAGAAAACATATCTTGAAATATTGTTGAACACATTTTTGTCCCCAAATGTGGATCATGTTGAACATATTCCCCGATGTGGGGAACTTGGCTACTTAATGTAATTTTTATTCAAAGAATTACTTTAAATATATATTCTAAAATCCGTACAGCAGTATATTAAAATTGACAGTGCACATTTTGCTTCTAGCTTTAATGGAGTATTATGTTTTGTTTTTAATAATTGCTACTAGTAGTTTAATAGTAAAAATAGTTAGTAATTTTTTATAACAAAAAATTATGTATTATTGGTGGGGACACAAGTTTTAAGAAAATACTCCAGTTACTAGTTTATGACATAAAGGCATTCACAACGTAAGTTTCCAACTTCGGTGCATCTTTTATTAATAGGTCAAATTAAGTTTTTTTTAAGTGGTGTTTGTTTATTAAATAAAATAGTAGTATTAAGATTTAATTTCAGATTAAATTATGAGGTTATTTTAGTTACACGAGATTAGCTATAACTAATTATCATGATTATTTATTTATGTATTATTAAGCTGTGAGATTGAATCTTATAAATCAAACACACTACATATTTAATTTTAGAATACAATCTTACAAATCGAATATCCCTTACTGTACTCCCTCCCGTCCCATAAAAGTTGAGACAAAACTTTAGGACACGGAGGTTAAGAATTTATATTAAATAAATAGGAGAGATGAAAGTAGGAAAGATAAAAGAGAGAAAAGTAAATGATGAAATAAGAAAAGAATTATTAGATGTTTTGTCTTTTGTTAAAAAAGAAAATGACTCAATTTTATTGGGACGGACTAAAAAGGAATACGACTAACTTTTTTGGGACGGAAGGAGTAATATTTATTTACTCAACGCCAATATAATACTAGTAATTTGTAGTAGTATAAAAATACAAAAGAAATCTTAAAAAAGGAAAATGGTGCATCTTGAGTTTCGGCTCTCTTTTCCACAATGACAGTAAGCCCTCAAACGGCATATGCTGATGCTCAATATTTTGGAAAAGTGTAAATTTTTGTTAAACGCGAGATACATGTAGAGATCAAAAATAGGGTGCGAGGTCATATCTCAAAAGCAAAGGTGCATAGTTATTATTATTAAAATGATAGATAAAAGTTAATAAGAATTCTAATTAAATGGTAATGGTATATTCCCTTTTATCAACATAATCGAGCAATTCTTTGCACAATTACATAAATATATATGTCAATTTTATCGGATTAACATAAATAACATCAACATATATTATTAGAAGATATTTAGTTTACATCATTCACGGGTGAAAAAATCGGAGTATATTTTAATATGTGTTTAATAAATTTGAAAGTGGGCAATCTATAAAAGTCTACAACTAGCCTTATGTAGCACATAATACATCTATTACAAATTTACAATGAAAATAGTGGTCGGTTGAATAAATAAAGTGAATTATGGTTATTATTTGGCCGTGTATTCCTTTTGTCCCGTTTTCAAATACATAATCACACTCATGCATGAGATAACAACTTTATTTGTTAGCATTAATTCTAATCAAAACCTTTTACTTTAGTACTTTAAACAAGGCAAATCGTGAATAATTTACACTTTATATGAGATCACATCACGAATCAGGATTTATAAATATTCATATTTGATATAGATAATTCTAAGCAAAAAACATACAAATATTTTCTGAAATATAAGATGATCATACTATATATATTTTTAAAAATTATAATAATAATCAATATAAAAGAATGTAAAACATGCAAATTATTGCAACAAAAATCAAATTTCATTCGTATAATTAAGTAATGAAAATATGTTCAATAGGTTTAGTCACGTGCACAATGTTACTCCCTCCGTCCCCCATTAGGAGTCACTTTTTTTCGTTTCGGTCCATCCCCGATTAAGAGTCACACTTCCTACTTACTATATTTGGACATCAACAATACCCTTATTGTGGGCGGAATTTACACAAATTGCCATTATTTCCAATTAAAAAAAAAACAAATTGATGCTAGAATTGCATCGGTCAACTCTCATTTCTCTCTCTCAAACACTCTCATTTCTCTCTCTCAAACACTCTCATTCACTCTCATCCACACTCACTCTCGATCCCTCCGCCTCCCCCCTCCGCCTCACCGCCTCCCTCTGAATCGATGGACATTGTCGTCCCTGATACACCAGATTGGGTAGACGACGACGAAATACCTCGTCCGTCCGTGGTTCACGGTGTTCCACCGTTCATAGGCGACGACGGGGCTGAAGGTCCGACACCCCCGACTGGTTCTTTTACGGATCATAACCTGAAGCTCCGTCCAAGGGTTTCAACGGATCTGAAACTGATTTTCCGTCCAAGGCCCTCGACCGATCTAAAAATGTTTCTCCGTCTAAGGGTTTCGAAAGATCTGAGCCTGAAGATCCATCGGATGGCTTCTATGTTTCTGACACTGAAGATCCGTCTGAGGGCTTCTATGGTTCTGAAACTCTACCTCCGTCCCCCTTAATTGACGGTTCTGAAACTCTACCGCCGACCCCGTTACTCGACGGATCTGAAATTCAAGCTCCGGCTGTGGTGTTTGACGATTCTGAAACTCAGCCTCCGTCGCCGCCGTTTGAGTGGTCGGAGACCAAGCCGCCTTCACATGCTGTTAATTGGTGGGAAAGTGAACCACCTTCCATTGGTTTGGATTAGCTCGATGAAGGCGTTGGCCCTGCTATGCCACCGGCGGTGGAGGTGGAGCCAAAAAGGGAGTATAGCGACAATGAAAAAGCAATGCTACTCATCATATTTCCTTGCCTCAAGGATCTCATTTAACTTGTGAGTCTATTTCTTATTCAAAGCCACCCCCTTTTTAGGGATTGGAGGCTTCTGATATTTGGAAAATGCAGCCTATTTGTGATGTTTATGTGATATTGAGGCAGTGACAATTGATGCTGAATGTTTATGTGAGTCTACTTCTTATTCAAAGCCACCCCTTTTTAGGGATTGGAGGCTTCTGATTTTTGGAAAATGCAGCCTATTTGTGATGTTTATGTGATATTGAGGCAGTGACAATTGATGCTGAATGTTTATGTGAGTCTACTTCTTATTCAAAGCCACCCCTTTTTAGGGATTGGAGGCTTCTGATTTTGGAAAATGCAGCCTATTTGTGATGTTTATGTAATATTGAGGCAATGACAATTGATGATGAATGTGATGAGAATGTTTATGTGAGTTTGAAGGCTTCTGATTTTTGAAAAATGTTGTGTTGCCCCTATGCCTTGTGTTGTTGCCCTGTGATGAAGCTTTTCTGAGGGAAAGCTCAGCCACCCCTGTTTATGGTTTGGAATGTGTATTCTGTGGTCCCTATGCCTTGTGTTGTTGTCCATATGCCATGTGATGAAGTTATTTTGTGGGAAATGCCATAAAAAGTCACCCCCTTGAAGGGTTTGGAGGCTGATTTCATGTGATAATACAAAAACTATTCACTGATTACAAAGTAGGATGTACAATGATAATGTTTATACAAAATGCAGCCTAGTTAGCTTACTAAGCCACCCCCTATGAAGGGTTTGGAGGCTGATGCCATGTGATGAAGCTTTTCTGATGGCAATAACAAAAAATGCATCCTATGCACAAAAAAAAGAGTTTACATCTTAAACACAAACATATGTTGGTGCTTATACTGTAAACTCTATCCCCTAATATGATGTCTAGTACCCTAAAGCATTGTTAAGAGGCCCTATGTCATATGTGTCTCCAGTATTGTTCTCAGGCAGCTGTAGGTACTCCAAACTCTCTCTGACCAAACCCTCTTCAACATGAAGTTGAAGAGGTAGCCCCACTGTTCTGTGCAACCTGTCCTTGTTTAAGTGAGGGATCTTGTAGCTATTGTTCCCCTGCACTTGTAATATTGCTGTGAAGCAGCTCTGCAATGTGATGAACACTCTATTAAGAGTTTGTGGTGAGAGTTCTTCAAATGAGGTAAACACATTTCTCATCAAGTCATCTACATTGGTGGCTATTTTGTCATCTTGAAGTGATTGTATTGCCCTAAAATACCCAAGGTCTAATACATTTGTGTCTGGGGAGTTGGCTGGTTGACTAATTAGATGGAATTCAAACCCATCAGTACTAGTAATCTCCTCAAACTGTTGGTCAGCAACTCTTAGGTGAGGTTTGGCATTATCTTGCTGGATGTAAATCTTCTTGCTTGCATTGGCTGGCCATTTGGCCTTGATTGTTGGTACAATCTGTGAATGATGTGTGTGTATGACTAAGTGATGACATAAAAAATGTCTGATAGCTTTAATGACATAAAAAAATGGCATACCTGGTTTATGAGACATGCTGTCATGACTTCCTTATTCACTGATTGAATTGGCTTTGTCTCTAGTGTCCCTTTTGGCCTGTTCTTTGAACTTCTTTGAGCTGGTACTTGCTCTGTGAATGGGAATAATCCTATTTTACCATCAAATATGATTTCCCCATCACTACCAATAAGTGGCCTACACACAATAGCCATGAACATCACTTTAGTGATGAATCTCTTGGACTTACAGGACCTATAAGGCTCATCCTCATCCGGCAAAAGGTAGTATCTGTCTGATGTCTTGGTCATGTAGAACCATTTCTCATCAATATGAACAATATTGTGCAATGAATGGTAAAGAAGTTTACCTTCAGCCAATGTTGGCTGAACATGAGCAAGACACCATTTCATCCTTGCAATTTTGTTGGCTTCAGTCAGTGTAGGCTTGACAGCATTTGTATGAGGTCTCAGCTCATTATTCTTAATAAATCTACCAATTGCTGTCTTGCTTACCTCCATCTTAGAAGCAACCTTTCTTATTGTTGATCTCTCAAGCATGGACAATTTTCTATACTTTTCTGTATCCAGCATGAGTTTATCTTTGTGTTGATAACCTGTTGCTTTGCCTTTCATCATAACAGGTTCCCCTCTGTCCATTTGCTGCTTGCTGATATTCCAAATTCTCATTGCTGTCCTTGTATGGATGTTGAATCTTTTGGCTGCCTCTGTAAATGAACCTCTTGGCAGCACTCCAGCTTGACTTTGCTGTAGAAGAAACTGTGCAATGAGATTTTTTTCTTGGGTGTTCAATGCTAATGACATCCGCTGCCTTCCACCTTGCCCCTGCACCTGCTGCTCCTGCTCATGGTCCAACTCTTGGACCACCTCCTGCTCCATATGCCCAGTGATGAAGATTTTCTGAGGGTATTTCACTTAAATAGGTTTCCTTTTTTTTTTTTTTTTTTTTTTTTTTGGTTGGTGGAAGTGAATGGAGTAGAAATGAATGTACTTATAGGAGTAGTTGGAGTTTGAAATTCATTGTAAATTTTTCCTCCTTATATGAACAAATTCCCTCCATGGAAATGGAGGCTTTCCCTCCTTATATTTTGAAATTTGAATGGCAGCTTTGTTCTCTCAATTGTGCTGGCAGTGTAGTTCTAATTTTTTTAAGAGTAGATTTTACTAACAATTTTAATTACTCAAATGTATTCAAATTTATTTAATCACAACACCACAATTTATTTGCACATTGAATGGTTGTTTTTTTGGAGTATTTATTACACACATAAAGTCAAAGAGGTCCCACATTCCACTACCTACCTCCATTTATTACACATTTAAACACTTCCTTAAAACTCGTGCCCGGTCAAACCATGACTGCTAATGAGGGACGGAGGGAGTATTCTATAAACAATTAAGAAATTTTTTAGTGCAACAAACGTCAAAAAGTCAAAATAAAAAATCTGAAATATGTGAACAAAACTAATTCTTTTCACAAATACATAATAAGTAAGGATCGATTCAGTAACTATATTTCATTTATATTCTCTCCATTTCAAGTTAGATGGGTCGCTTCTTTTTCATACCATTTCTGCAAAAGTAACACTTTAAATAGTTAAAGTGGTGAGAGAGTCAAATACGAAAGAGAGAGTAATTTAGAGAAGACTTGTCTCTATAATATTCTCTTTTACAATATTTATATCATTTTTATAAAACGAGTGTAAAAAGTAAACGACCCAACTATCTTGAGACGCAGAAAGTATATACTCCACGAAGTATATGAATTTATTATGATATTACTACTTGTTTGATTTGTGAGTTAATTTTACCCTCTAACGTTTGTCAATTCTCTGACCCAGTCACATTCATCTTAATTTCCACATTTTATTATGTTAAATTGTCTAAAAAAATGGTGAATTATTTAATTTACTAAAAGTCCAACTCAATTAGTATAGTAAAAGGTGGAGTACCAAAATAGAATGCTTGCAAGAAAGCAGAGTCTGAGTTTTGGCGGGAAAATGGAAAAGAGGTGAGTAGAGTCTGACTGCCTAGAGCCATGTGCACTTTTTAGAAATCTGCCAAAATAGATTGCTTGCAAGAAAGCAGAAATCATTGGGAAGATGTAAAGACAATGGCTTTCAAATTAAGATTCAAAATTTTCTATAAGTACCAACTTAAAAACAAAATCAGAAAGCTTAAATCATAATGAACATGGAAAAGATGCTGCCGGACAACGCCGGTGGGGCTGGTGAGGTAAGCGGAGGGTGACCGCCGATTAGGCAACGCGGTGGATCGGCGAGGGAATGCGGTAGAGCAGCGTGGTAAGCCACATTAGGCAAAATGAAGGTAATCTTGCTACATAAATAACCATATCATGAGCCATTTAATTATGAACAAAAATGCAGAAACTATAGCATAAGAAACAAAGTATTGAAACGAAACAAGATAATCTCGTACATAACAACCGCAGGTGAGTATCCGTCAAGTATATTGATGAGGTGAGCTGGAGTTGGGAGTTTGAAGAGGGGTTGTGGAAGTGGAGCTTAGGGCGGTCTCTCCATTACCTGTCTTGGTCCCCCACGACTGATTTCACCATAGACTTGAAGTTCTTTCTCTTGATTTGTCCTCTTTTTAGTGTAGGGCTGTGTGATTGGGCTTCCAAACATGATTTGGGGGGTTGTGTTCCCAATGGCTGATTTTACCATAGACCACTGGCCGACGGGGCAGATGAAGCAGGATGAAACGAAACTATTTTGACAGCGCGGTGGAGGAGCGGCGGGCGTGGGCGGAAGGAGCGGCGACGAGGAAGGGTTGTCGTGGTGGTGGTGGATAAGATCTAATTAATTTAGTACAAAAATCTATAATTGATTTATTGGGTGTACAATTATTGCTTGCAAAGTTCTAATTTTTGTACCCAATTCTAAATTGAAATTGGGTATATGTCTTAAAAGTTAGTAGATTTTAATTTTGACTACTGTATTACGTAATTTAATTTTTATAATATACTACTATTAAATTAAAATCTTATTAAACTAAGTAATTAAATTATATAGTACTTCCTTTTGTTTTGCCTTGTATTTTGGGTCAATATTGAAATTATATTCATTGTTGCAAGCTTCTTTTCCAGATAAATTCACAAGCTAATTAAAGTTACTATGTTTATAGCATAAAATATGGAATTAGAATATTTAAAATTAATGTTGAGTAATAAAGTTTGCATGACTTCTTATACTCATAGAAGTAGTGCAAACTGTCACATTATTTAAAAAAATAAACAAGATGTATAATATGGTATCGACATTTTAAGTGGCAGTTTACTTTTATACATATATATACAGAAAATAAAAAAATTATCTTTTTTTCAACATTACTAATGGATATCAATCTATCATGTTATGTTTTGGTCTAAAATTAAACACTAAAAAAAGTAATCAAGTAAGATATGTTTATTGGATTATTCAAATTTTTTAACTTGAGATCTCAAGTTATTGATCAGTACTATAGTTTATTAACATGAAATTTATTTTAAGTTTTATTATATTTGAAGTAATAAAAGTAATAATAATAGTAATATTTTTAAAGTAATAATTTGTATAATATGTGAAGAAAATGGATAAAAACATGATCAAAACAATAATAATATCTTGGTTGAGAATATTAACACAATGCTTTAAGAATGTTAACTCATTGCTTATATTGACATTCTACATGTATTATATTTACATATTTTATATAGTATATTGACATTTCTGCTGTACGAAAAAATTAAAAAATTTGGATTTTTTTTTCAAATTTTAATATCAGAACATATGCATGTAGGATATCGTTGGAATCCTTATAAAATTATCTTTAATTTGATACTCCATATGTTATATGAATTTAAAGTTTTGAGACTTCTTTTAAAAATTAGTGATAACTAATTTTGTAGATAATTGACATCAATACCCCTATTGATATTTTTTGTACGTAATATTAATACTCAAGGGTTGAATGATCTTTACCTTTAACTTAAAAATCATAGCATCACTAACAAATAACATACATACGGAAATAGGTTATTTTAATTTAAAAACAATAGTGAACTTCTGCAATAATAATAAATTCATAAGCTGAAATAATCAGCAATTACGTCAAATTAATTTTTAATTTTTCCAAGAAACAAGCAAGAGAAAAGTATCAGCATAAAAACGCTCCTCATTTTAATTTTGAAGTGTAATAAAATTAATGACATGAACTCAAGGTTTAATTCAAATTGATTGACTTAATTTTGATTTATTTTTGTTTATATTTTAGTTGATCGAGATGAAAGAATTCTGTCCAACTATTATTGAAGAAAACTATGAAAAATTGAAGATTTTAAATGATTCTAAGACCAAGAATAAAAATAATATTTTAAATTTAAAATTATTTCATAGAGGAAAATTTTGATAGAAGATATTATTTTCAAGAGTTTTTAGACCGAATAACCCGATGGGTTAGCTCGAAAATCGGTGGGTTTCGGGTTAGGATTAGGGTTGAAAATTTATAACCCGAAAATTCATAACCCGATAGCCCGCACTCAAATAGGCCGGCAACCCGAGTGAGTTGGCTCTGACCCGAATGGATTTAGCCTAATTGACATCTCTAACAAGTAACAATGATGTTTTAAAAATCATTAATTGTTTGAAATATGGTTTAGACTAATGGATATTAAGTTTTGGTGTTGATTCATTGAGCTTCACAGAAGTACACATTTCTTTTCGATGTTGTTTATTATGTTATGAATTCTCTTTATAATTACTCCTATTTTATATTCTTATCTATAAATATATTTTTATATTGATTTATTCTATATTCTTTATTTTAATATATTTTTGTTATTTGAAAATCTTTTGTCCCGTGCATAGCACGAGTGATAACACTAAGTAGAATCACAGTTTACTAGGAGTAATAGTTTTGACAACACCATTTGAACTAAATAATAATCTACTGTACTGTAGATAATATCTAAAATCAGTTACATAAGAAAATAAATTGTCTGAACAGCATACACACCATGATATATATATTGAACCAATAATGTTTTGTTTTCATATTTGATTGAAAGTAGTCGGTGCCAAATATAATTCATTGATGGCGATTGGCGGGGTATCTATTAGATATAACTCTCACAATTTCTTCTTGTTTCTTTAAGTAAGAGAGAGAATAAAAAGTGACATAAACTCATGAATAATGAAGGAAATAGGCTAGTTAAGAGTAGTTAGTAGATTGTTAATGACCAACGCAAATTCACACTAGGTGAACCGCCTCATTAATTGAAACATTGCAACTTTAATCCCCTTAATATATAACACAAGTTGCACTTTATAAACAGTAAGTATTCCCTTAATAATAGTATCACTGCATCATTAGACAAAAAAGCAATCTAAACCATATCATTTCTCACCAATGTTAAAAAATAGATGGTGGCGCATCCAATTATTTCTTCAAACATATAGTATTACTTTTATCAGGAAAACGAACATATTCGTTGATTAATTTGAAGTATTTGTTACAAGTTTGCGTCTAGATTTAAAAATTGAGCAAATATTTATGCATTGACATCGATGCTCCATTTGTTTCACTATTTTATATGGGTAATTTGAATGCAAAAGTGATAAATAATTATCAAATGGACCCCCACCATGTTTAAAGTGGTACAAATATCAATATTAAAAACTTACTTGTACTATCTTTAAAAATACTGTACTACTATATAAAATACTTGAGGAGCTTATTTGACATTTTCTCTTATTAAAGTTATGAATGATCTAACATTTTCTCCTATTGGCAAACGAAAAGAAAAATAAATATAATCAACAATATTTCACATTAACGTGAAGAGAGAAATAAAACCATATATATCTTTCTATCATTCCTTTTATTGCAAACATAACGAAATGCTATTTAAAGAAACCAATGCATTATTTACTAACAAATTCAAAGAGGAACCACCTTATCCTTATCATTGTTTTTCCTTATGGGGGCGAGGTGGTTGTCCACCGCTGTGGCCTTATCGTGGTGGCAGTCGGGGGGAGCAAGGGTTCTCAGTTGGAGGGGGTTCCATCGGAGTAATTGAATCCACATACGGTGGCGACGTCATTTTGTACAATTGAATCCATGAATCTCTTAACGCTGAATAATAGTATAATGGAATTGTTATAACAATTACTAGAGCAATCAATGGAGCAAGTCTTGATGTTTTTCTTCGTGGCTCAGGCTTCCCAACTGGAAGCTCCAACGCCTGGAATTTCATTGCAATTTAAGATTTAGACATGGTGATTGATATTAATTCTTTGAGTTAGAGAAAATCACAATCTCTCTTTATGTTTTGGGAGAAAAGAAAGCGGAGTTATCAGAAAAGAAAGATTTACACTTATATACCTCTCAAGGGTTGAGATTGTGTCTGCATGCATATTCATTTGGCTATTTCCACTCATGTGGGGGATTGTTGGAATCTATGCCGATCAATGGACTTTGACCAATTATAAATTTCAACGAGACATTTAATTTTGTGAAATTAAATGATATAGTGTCGATCTACGTTCGAATTAGATGACCATGGTATATTCATTTTCTCAAATCCGATTCCCGATGAGTGAGAAATAATGGATTAAAGTTGTGCAAAATTGCAAACTTAATGAACTATGAGAGAAGCTTAGAGAATAATTAAGAGAGTTAATTATCCCACATTGTAAGTTATAACCTTATTAAACTAGTATTTAATAAGGATTATTACATGTAATAATTATAGTGGACTAAGATGGGCTGTAAGAGCCCACACGCGTGCGCCGCCCGCCCCGCTGCGAGCCGCGTGCCGCGAGCCTCGAGCCCGAGCCCGAGCCTGTGCTCGTGCTCGTGCTCGTTCGTGCCCGTGTCCTTGGACTTGGATCTTGGCAATTGGTCTTTGGGCCTGGTCGTGGGCTTGGTGCTTGGGCTAGACCCAAGGCTAGTGGGTCTAGTTCTTTTTAGACCACCACCGTTTCCACGTCAGCAAGCCAAGCGGGATGACACCTCGTCAGTATGACGCGGTAAGCCAACGTGGCTGACACGTGATAGTCCACGTTATGATCGAATCTAGAAGTTTCTAGATTCAGCCTCTCAGCTCTGTAACGCCTCGTAACCGACGACCGTTACGGTCTAGCATTGATAATAGCCATCAAGGTTGTGTTGACCCCTGCAGTGGACTGAGCCTATTAATAGGCTAGCCATTCCATGCATTCTACACACATCATATACTAGAAAGCATTCTGCATCAGAAGCTCTCTCCCTCTCTGCATTGTTTTTCTGTCGAAAGCTCTGCCCTCTCCCTTCATCCAGTTCGCCGGAGCTCTGCTGATAGCGGTGCTGCTTCATCAGAGACGTAGCTGTTTTATCTTTGCCGACGAAACGCCAATCCGAAGAGCACTACCGGAGCATATCTCGTCTTGCGGACAGAAGACTCCTCGACTCGACTAAACACTTTCACGGTTTACTTGTTTCGAATTTTTCTTGTAATCGTGTTTCAGTTTTTCCATTTGTATTTCTTCTTGGGTTGTATTACGCCCTGCAAGTTTTATATCTTGTAATTCCAGAAACCAACACCAAATGCAACAAACGCCGGGGATGATGCCCCAAATGCAACAAAACGTCGGGGATGATGCCCCAAATGCAACAAATGCCGGGGATGATGCCCCAAATGCAACCTGGGAGGATGATGCCCTAGTAGGGATCCACCGCCGCTGCGAGAGGGAGCAGGCAGGCTGTCCCCAACCACATGAGGACAATGTCTATCACCCCTATATGGATTTATTGTCTGGTGATTCTCCTCAGCGTACTACACTGGAGACTCAGTTCGCTGGCATCGAGATGTTCTCTTATGAGGAGTTGGGGATACCTCCGAGGACGGAGCCAGCCACGTAGCCAGCAGCGCCAACGGTGAGGACGCGGAGGCCGGGGAAGGGCAAGGCCACTAGCTCGCGTGCAGCGACCGATGGTGGGGCAAAGGAGGAGGAAGGGGAAGGCGGCCGGAGAAGGAGGACCGTCTGGAACATTCAGGAATGCGTCGCGCTAGCAAGGGCATGGATCAGTGTAGTCGATGATCCATACGTCTCGTCCAACCAGGTCATCGATAGAATGTGGTACCGCATTAGCCAAAGATACCTCGAATGGAAACCGGCCGACGGGAAGGCTCACACTCCAGAGCAATGCCGAAAACTGTGGGAGCGGCTAAAGAAGCAACTCAGCCGATTTTTCGGCATCTACCAAAAGAACATGCGGTCGGCTACCAGTGGCATGACCTCCGAAGATGTGAAGCTTCTGTCCCACCAGCAGTTCCCCGACGGTGAGAAGGGGTTCGGGGAATTCAAATATTGGGACGTTTATCTTGAGAGGAGAATTCCCCCAAGTTTATGGCGGGTGTTGAAGCTGGGTGGCCGAAGCGGACGAAGATCAACGCCTCTGGCGAGTACAGCAGCAGTGTACCGGTTCACACGAACTCCCCGAAGCCGAGGCAGAGTTCCTGACACCTCAATCGTCTTCCCGCCGCCGTCGCCCGATTGGGCATAAGGCCGCGACGCGGTTGGCTAGGGGTAGTTCCAGTGCCTCGCAAGAGGTCC
The DNA here is from genome assembly GCF_023119035.1 of Salvia hispanica. Taxonomy (NCBI): domain Eukaryota; kingdom Viridiplantae; phylum Streptophyta; class Magnoliopsida; order Lamiales; family Lamiaceae; genus Salvia; species Salvia hispanica. Next base: position 25,132,824 of record NC_062969.1, read on the forward strand.
ACTCGGAAGTTCCTTCGCAGATCACTCCCCAGCTGACCAATCTCGCCGAACTGCAGATGACGCAGTTCATGATCGAAACAACGGAGAAGTGGCATGCAGCGACGGATCCCATGTACAAGCGGATGTTGAAGGATGGGATCGACACTATGAGGAGAAATCTGAGGCTGCCACCCCTGCCCGATGCTGACACCACAACCGCCGAAGGGGAGGACGAGTCTGATGCCGGGGAATGAGACGGGGGAACAATTTGTCGAAGCTTGGGTTTTTTTTTTTGTTGGTTAAGTTTTTTTTTAAAAATAATTATGTACTTTTTTAAAAAAATAAAGTAGTTGCATTTTCTCCGTATTCGTGCCGAAATTTTAATACCGTACATTGTTTAATTCCGTAAATTGTTTAATTTGGTGCATTTGTGAATTTTTTTTATTGCGGGAAGTCCGCGCGGAAAGGCTAGTGGATGTCTTCCACTGTGTAGGGAAGGCTATGGGAAGTCCTTATGACGTGGCAGGAGGTGTTTTTGAGAAGTCCATCGGGAAAGCTATGGGAAGTCTGTCCCCACTATGGGAAGTCTGTCCCCACTGGTGTTTTTGACATGATTTGGCATTGTTTTTCAATATGTTTCCCTATATTTTTCATGTCTAATCTATTGAGTCGAATTGATTGACAAGATGCCCAAATCTACACAATACTACTCCCTCCTTCCAAAACAATAGACCAATTTGTGTACGCCCTCCTTCCAAAAAAATAGACCAATTTGTGTACAACACCGTGCTTTTAATATAGAATTGATAAAGTAAGATAAAAGGGAAAAAGGTAAGAGAGAATGAGAAAATAGTAAGAGAGAGAGAGAAAGTAGGAGAGAAGTAGTGTTAGTGTAAGATAGAAGTTTTAGTTCTAATGGCATAAGTGGTAAATAAAATGATGTGTAGAGTTATTATTTTGTTGAAATTTTTTCATAAATGATTGTACTCTATTTTTTATGGACTGAGGATATATAATTTTCCTCATTTGTGTCATCAGATCTCACCGGCGGAGTTAGGACAACGGATGACGCCACGATATGTCCCTGCTCCTTTTATTTCAATTTTATGTTGATTTGTACTTTATTTGTGCTGATTTGGGATTGTATGTTCTTTTTAGGGTTTTTGGCTTTTTAAACCAAAACCTTTCCTCAAATTCCGGTTTTTCCCATGAACTATGAGATTTGTTTATAAAACCACGAACTTCCATTTCGTTAGGATTTTCCCCCCAGCGGGTCAACGACGAAATCCGGGTTGTCTACATGTTAATTTTAACCCTATTTGTCACTAAATTGATTACTTGGATCTTATTTGGCACAATAATACATAGAGTCACAATTATTACATAACAAATGACAACTTTTGAATAAACAAAACACAATTTTAACATTTTGAATTATGCTATTCGGGTCGGGTTGGAAAAATCCTAACGAAATGAAAGTTTGTGGTTTTAAAAACAAATCTCATAATTCATGAGAAAAACCGAAATTCAGAAAAATGCTTTGGTTTAAAAAGCCAAAAACCCTCTTTTTATCTATAGAGAGATCTCGTTACTATCCATCCTTGTTTTTTTTAAAAAACTAGTTATGTTGTTTGTTGCTTTTTACAGTAATGATTAAATGTTATAGAGAAATACTAAAAGATTAACTTTTCACAAAAGGGACAAAAAATCTCAAAATATTTGGATAATAAAAAGGCTTAACTTTTCACTAGTCATACTATATATTTGGAGAGAGAGAGATTCATGGAGAAAGAAACAATTATAAAAACACTAAAATAGTCTCAAAGTCCAAAAAGATCAATATAATAGTGAAAGATGACAAAAAAAAAAAAAAAAAATGTTATTACAATCTAAACTAATCTATCCATGCTAATATTATTGTTATTATAGACCACGGATAAATGCTGTGATTTTTTTAGACTTCTTTCATTGATAAACTGACTGAAATGTCCTTTAGAAACAGTATTTTCGAACAAAACAAATGTTCAAAAACGGTATTAAATCAAAGTTGAAAGACTGACTTCTACCGATATTTTAAAGTTTTAATACCTCGTTTGATACCAATTCATAGTTAAAGTACCAAAAAAGATGTTCACTATCTCAAAACAATTATGACATGGGATTCTTTATTAACATGAATTAATGGATATCGACCAGGAAAAAGTGGATAGGCATAAACGTTAATACGAGACAAAACCGTACAAATATCTCTTAGGTAGTAACTTCCTTCGTTCCATAATAATGAGTCATTTTGTCATTTTGGTATGTCCCATAGTAATAGAGTCATTTTCTTTTTTAGTAAAAGTCAACACATTTTTCCACACGTACTTTACTATCTCTTACTTTTTCCTCTCTTCATCTCTCTACCTTTTTCATTTTCCACTTTATTCTTTCTTTACTTAACTCACTTAACACAATTTTTCTTAATCTCCGTGCCGAAAAGTTCTGCCTCCATTACTATGGAACGGAGGGAATAGAACTTAGAGCATCCACAGTGGTAATAGGCTAGCCACAGGCTAGAAACTGAACACCTCCTTCCACATCATCAGGACTAAAAACTGTCTGCCACATCATCAGGACACCTAACTGCACAACAATAGGCTAGAAACTGGACTAGCCGTTGGACTAGCCACAATTAAACAAAATAAAATGCATATTAAAATTATATTCGCGCAATTACGGAATTAAATTTACGATACAAATACGAGAAAATGCTGTCATTTTTATTTAAATAAAAAAAAAGTACATAAAAAAAATTCTAAAATTAAAAAAAAATTACATAAAAAAAATCGTCCTACTTCCACACACGCGGCCCCGCCTCACTCCTCGCGGCCGCCTTGGCCAGACCCGGCGCCTCCCGTCGTGCCGAAAGGCGGCATCCCCAAATCGGCCTGCATACTCTGGATGAGATCAAAGATTAGCTCCTTCATCACCGGGTCAGTCGTCGCACTCCAGTCACGTATGAGCTTCATCATGCTCTACTGCGTTTGTATATGCCCGAGGCGGGCGAGCTCGGGCGTCACTTGACTAGAAGGGGTTGCGGACTGGACCTCCTGGGACCCGCCCGTTGCGCCCTTTTTTGACCAACCGGGCGAGTGCGGCGAGAAAACGATGGAGGGGTCGGGACGTCCTCGGCACTGTCTGGGAGCTCGTGGGAACCGCTGCTGCTGTAATCGCCGCCGAGGTTCAGGCGCTGCTTCTTCGGCCACCCAGCCTCGACACCCGCCCAAAACTTCTCGGACTCCATTAGCACTTCATAGCAGGACCACATTGTGAACTCCCTATGAATCCCCTCCAAGGGTAAGCCTTCCTCCGAGATCCTCCTCACATCATCCAACGTTTGGCTACTGCCCTTCATGCGGAGGTTGTTTGTGTACAAGCCCGCAAATCGGGAGACCGCAGCCTTCACTCGCTCCCACTGCTTCCGGCACTCCTCCCCTTTGTGTGGCCTCCCTTCTGGGTAAAATTGCAAGTAGGCTTCTACTATTTTAGCCCACAAGTTGAGGATCCTCTGATTGTTGGACTTTAGGGGATCATCGCAAATACGCAGCCAAGCCTTGGACAGCGCAAGGTTCTCCACTTCCGTCCACTTCGTCCTCTTTCGCTTAACTGCACTGCCTTCATCAGCCGGCTGCGACGACTCGTCGGCCACTCCTTATCCCTTGCTCTTGCCCTTGCCCTTGCCCTTCTTCTTCGGTGCGCTCCGGCCTACTCCTTCTGTTGGAAGGGGAGTGTCCGCATTAACATCTATCCCCAACTCCTCTAGGGAGAAAGTGTCATTTCCAGTGAATTGAGTCTCCACTTGGGTTGATGTGTTCGAACCAGCAGTCAAAAAGTCAAGACTGGGCCGATACACATTGTCCCCCCCGACATCCCCTGCATCCCCGGCATCATATGCATCCCCGCCATCCCTTGCATCCCTTGCATCCCCATCATCCCCGGCTGCCACGCCGGCATCCCCGACATACTACTACCACCGGGCATCCCCTGCATCCCCGACATACTACTACCGCCGGGCATCCCCTGCATCCCTGGCATCATCCCCGCCCAAGGATGCATGTTGTAGTACCCGCCCATCGGACCCGCCCATCCACCTCCAACGGGGAACGTTGGAGATGACGCTCCGCTCGTCACTGGAGAGTTGTTGTTCTCCATTTCAAGGTGTTGATCTTGTACATTAATTTTAGAGAGAGAGAAACTCGTTAACACAAGTGGTGCAAATGAAAACGAAGTTCAATTAACTGTATATAGACTTTCGAAAAAAAAAACGCTCGTCGATTGGGAGCTGCAATGGCGGCTAGCGATCGGCTAGCGCCCGCGAATCGGCGTGTACACGCCGATTCGCTCGCCGAAATTCCGTTCGCCGCTCGCAATGATTCGGCTAGAGAACCGCTAGCCGGCCGCTAGCCTCCATTGTAGATGCTCTTAGATGCATTGATTTATTTAGTGGCAATGAATCAAGTCAATATATTCCGAAAAATTAAATGCAGGAGTAATAAAAAGTCGTGATTATAGCTTAAAATTATAAAAAATTCTAAAGTAAAAAGTAAGTAGCCTAGCCTAGCATTCAGATTAGAGACTTTACATACAATGGACCACAATATACATGTAAGAATACTGTCTATAATTTACATATAATTACTATAATTGTAATATTAATTGTAATTCTAATTTCTCGGAATTGAGGGGAGGGGAAATAAATTTTGGGTACATTTATATATGCAAAAGTAAATCCAGTTGAGCTAGTTTTAGGTGGTGGAGGTGGTATTTTCAATTGGGCTAGAGGCTGATGTAGAGAAATGGGCTCTGCTATATAAGATCTGGTGAAATGGAGCCCAGATCCATTCCAATTCAAGAATTGTTACACTGAATATCCAACTCTGGGTTGCTTCATTAATTTACTGGAGACTACGATTCAAAAATTCGGTATGATAAAATAGTTCGGTGTCATTTTGATTGGAGAAACGCCTAATAATTTCATAAAAGTAATTATCAATCAACATTAGCACTAAAATTTTAATTGATTATAAAATCAGATCAAATTAATAGTTATGTGGAGATCTTCATTAGATCCGTAAACTAAAAGCAATCGCTAGTTGTTATCCTATCAATAATTAATGAAATGATATACGGAGTATGATCTAATCCACAAAAAGTTAGACTAAAGAAAATAGAAAGAAGGATAGAAATGGAGAATTAATATTGAATAGAAAACGGACTCAATTGAAACCTATAAATCTTCACCTAAAAATAAAGACAATCCAATGCGATTTTCACTATCGAAATGGAATTTCATAGAATTGTACTAAAAATAAAAGAGCATATATAATAGTTTTAAAGTATGATAAAAGCTAATACACAATGATTCACAAAGTCCTATTTATATTTAGGGTTCAATTCATAAGAAAATAAATGCAAAATATCAGCAAAAATCGTCATTGTTGTATTTCACCTAGCCAACTATAGTAAGATCCTTGGGACAATTCATCACGCACCACACGACCGGATAGAGTATGTTTTACATGTAAAAATTAAGTTATTCCAACAAATATATAACAAATTTTGAAATTTTCACTTACGATGAGACCAAATATAAAACATAATGGATCGTCGAACGAGCCTCATTTATGTGGTTCGAACACAACGTCGAGTTGGAGGAAAGGGTGGTAACAAGTGGAAGGTGAAGTATTTGGAGTCGAACTGCAAATGTCAAAAGTGGCAGATGTGGAGACTTCCATGTTCACATGCGTTGTGCGGTTTAGAAATGACAACATGTTATCGCTTGTTAACCCTGTATACCACACAAGTGTTTGGGTACGCCAATATTCTGGGGTGTTCAATCCTCTCAGACACCCAGATTATTGGGACGTGCCAGAATGGACTTTTGCAGTGTTCACGAACCCAGTTAATGCCTCGAAGTCGTGGTCGATACCTTAGTAAATAGCACGGGGAAG
>NC_062969.1:25138895-25173409 GCF_023119035.1 Salvia hispanica
TAACTATTTATGTGCACAAATTTATGCTTCTAATTACATTACCAAACAATTGGTGCAAAATTTATGCCCCCAAAAACCCAAAGGATAAAACATTTTCACTCCAGGAAGAGATGTATAAAAGATATACACTATTTAGAAACCTAATCAGACCAAATAACACAGAAAATTAAGCAAAATAGCATTCTCCCAACATATATGAACTCATATTTAGGTGAGAGGCTGAGAGCAATCAGTGCATGGGTTTAAAAAACGTATTAAGCGAAAAAAATCATAAACCCGAAGAATCGAAGAACACCCAAAGTTGAATAACTCTCCTTTCAAAGCGTCGGACTTCATTCGCATTGACCCCGAAGAATTAGCAAACATCAAAGTTGAATAACTCTCCTTTAAAAGCTCGGACTTCATTCGCATTCTGAGCCACATTCGCATTCTGAGCGTCATTAGCATTCTGATCCTCATTCGCATTCTGAGCCACATTCGCATTCTGAGCGTCATTAGCATTCTGATCCTCATTCGCATTCTGAGCATCATTCGCATTCTGAGCCACATTCGCATTCTGAGCGTCATTCTCATTCTGATCCTCATTCGCATTCTGATCCTCATTCTCTTTCTGATCCTCATTCGCATTCTGAGCCCATATTTTGTAAAAAAGCATACACACATTTGAACGATCCCAAAAAGCTACTCCAAGTCCATTTGGAATCTACCCCAAAATATAGCCATGTATAAGATAATCAATAATTTACATAATAGAATACATAATTTAAATAATCGAATATGAACTTACGGATATAAAGTCTAAAGGTTGGAGTAAGGCATAGATGAACCAAATGATTGAGTTACATAACCCTAGGCGGAGTAAAAATTTGGCATGATCTTAGCATCTTTAAACATTACAACTCTTTTCATTGATGAGATTTTTATTTGTGTCATTAGGATAAATTAGAAATAAATCGTTAGCATTAAGAAATGGAGAAACATACCAAGATGGACATCGGAGGGGCGTACATGATGCGTACTCACGGTATTCATGATTCCCCATGACCGTGGTGCGAGTGGCGTGCGAGGAATGATGTGGAATATAATTCGAACAATCAAACAATGATGCACTCAATCGGATGTGTGGGGGACTCTACCACTACAATATCGAAAATGTACCCACTATGATGTTTCTTCCATGTATGGGCGCCAACGGGTTGGCGTGTTATAACGTAAAACGCCAGCTAAACCGGCGTTTTACAATTTCTTATTGAAATAAATTTAAGCCTATTTTATTATAAAAACCCCAAAACCCATAGGCGTGTTTATGAAAACGCCTATTGCGTGGCGTTTTAATCGAATTCTAGCACAATAAATCATATTTAAAAAATATATATATGTTGTAAAACCCCAATAAAGTTGGCGTGTTTAACAAAAACGTATATTACTCGCGCCTTTAAGAAATTTCGGCTAAAATAAATCAAACACTTAAAAGAAAATACATGGTGAAAACGCCATTGTTGGGCTTTTTTTTTTTTCACTTAAAAACGCCCAACGGGGGTTGGCCCTTATCTTTGCAGAGATATCGGTCCATTCTTTCCCCAAAATGACGAACCCTAATGCTTTACCCATCCAAATGCGAAAAACAATCAGTGCGAAAACCTTGCCGGGTTGACTCAATCGGCGATTTGAGAGAGAAGATTTTGATTTTGGTCTACTCTTCCACTCATTATCCTCCTATTCGGTTAGTATACATAATTTTTGACTAATATTTGATGGATTGTTATGATAGTATATATTGTGGTGTAGTTAATTATAAAAATATTGTTGATGTATAAAGTTTCTTCTACATAATGATAAGTGTAAAAACAATACATATTTATTTTTGTGCTACGTTATTAGAATTTTATGCCGTGGTGTGTCATTTATATTGGGGTGGAAAGATAATTCCGGACATTATTTCATATGATCCCCCTTTTTCCCATCGGGATTCATTATGTTGGACAAATGTATATCCCTAAAAGAGCTTGTGGATACAATTTGTGAAAGGATGGGTATAAACATACTTGAAAAAAAAGTTCAACTAATATGGAAACGTACCATATGCGTTGGATCTGCGTCCGTTTATAGGTACTCTCTAGAAGAATATGCATGCCACTAATGTTCGGTGAGAGTATGGCTAAAGGAGGTCAAATTGAATTATTTGTTGAACTTGCAATTACTCAACAAAATAGTCATCATGTCATAAAATTACGATGTTGGTAAGTCGAGTACAAGTAGCAAGTTTCGTCAACCAAGATTTTGATGTTGGAGGCGTGCGTTTTGGGGAGTGACAATTGTGATGTGGTTGATGACATTATAGGTCGATAAAGCCACTTTCTTGATCCACCATCACCTTATGATTCGAAAAATGTAAACATTGTTAGTACGGACTGGATGGTGATCCGTCGGATGATGATCCGGTTGGAGAAACGGGTTGAAGAAATAGTGGATGGAGAAACGGGTGGAAGAAGAGTAGTTCCCCGTTCCCCCGGCGTGGAATAACTATTTCGCACCTTACCGGTATATATGATAGTTTTGATCCAAGAACTTTGAGGGTTGCGATCCAGTGTGCATTATTGGAGTGAAAAGGATCCGGGAATGTCGGTTTGCATTCCAAATTTAGAACGAAGTTGGAATTGAAGACGCCCGTTACTTTTGGCATTTGGAAAAAATCCGACAATATACGAGTTCTGAAAGTAAAGGAAAGAGATGGCATGCGGTTTGTAAGTACGGAAATCCGGAAGATAAGTCATTAGAAATGTTTGTGGGAGTGTCGAGGGAACATTGAGAAAGCATGATGAACAACTTGGCAAATTAGAGTGTTTACCAATGCTCATACTTGTATGGGGGATCGCAATTATGATGGGCACGAAACTCGGTCGTCCATGATAGCATTGAGTGTTCGGCATCGAGATAGAAAACGATCCTGCACAAGGTAAAAGCTATTGTGGCGGATATTGAAAATAGATTTCATGTGAAAGTTGATGGAACTCATCTACATGGACGATGTCGAGGTAAAATTCTTATTGCCGTTGGATTTGATGCTAATAAGAAATGTTTGCCGGTTGCATTTGCCATTGTTGATGAGAAAACCAAAGAAAGTTGGAATTGGTTTATGGAACGCATAAGACTGCATGTAGCAAAGCATGAAATATGTGTAATTTCGGATAGGCATGTGGGAATCATAGATGCAATGAATCCTCCCATATGGAAAGAAGAACCTAAAGGTTATCACAGGTTTTGCTTGGTACATGTTAGAAAGAATGTTCTGCAGAATCACAAAGGTATCATGGTTAAAAGGTTGGTTTGGAAAATGGGTATTGCTACCAAAAAGCGCAAGTTTAAGAAAAGACGTCGTTTACTTCGAGACGTCAACAACGAGGCTTTGCAGTACCTTGACACTGTGGATAAAGAAAAATGGAATTTGGCGTATGACAATCACAAAAGATGGGGTGAGATGACCACTAATGTGGTGGAATCTTACAACAACGTGTTGAGAGGCGCAAGAGAACTCCCAATCAAGGCTTGCATTGATATGACATTTTGGAGGACAATAGAATGGTTCAATCAGCGGTCAATTGCATCAACACAGTGTGCCACACCACTTACCCCGTGGGCGCATGAAAAGGTGTACAAAAATGATGCAAAGGGTCAGTTACATAATGTGAGAGCACCAAGCACAATGCGAGGGATTTATGTGGTTCGAACACAACGTCGAGTTGGAGGAAAGGGTGGTAACAAGTGGAAGGTGATGTATTTGGAGTCGAACTGCAAATGTCAAAAGTGGCAGATGTGGAGACTTCCGTGTTCACATGCAGCGGCAGTTGTGCGGTTTAGAAATGACAACATGTTATCGCTTGTTAACCCTGTATACCACACAAGTGTTTGGGTATACCAATATTCTGGGGTGTTCAATCCTCTCAGACACCCAGATTATTGGGACGTGCCAGAATGGACTTTTGCAGTGTTCACGAACCCAGTTAATGCCTCGAAGTCGTGGTCGATACCTTAGTAAATAGCACGGGGAAGCTAGCCTTGAAGCCCTATGTTTCTGCCTAAGAAATTAATCCATAATTTTAGTGGGTTACACAACCAAGAAGTGGAAATTACTGAGTTGTCCCTCATGCCCATAGTTTCCCCTTTCAATTTGTATATTCATATTATTGAGATTATTTTAGTCTACACAAAATTTAGCATACCATTATATCTTTTGCACTATAATTAAAGATAATTTTAAATTTTAATTAAATTATCAAACATATCACATAAAAATATAAATAGCATAGATAGTCTTCCAAATGAATCCTAACATATCATCCTAATTAGTCATAACATAGTCTACCAAACGAATCCTAACAATCTTTTCACTTGTTATGAGAATGGTGATTATAATATGGAAGTGGAACCTAACAATGTCCATAACTATTTATGTGCACAAATTTATGCTTCTAATTACATTACCATAACTAATTAGGTGCCAAATTTATGCTCCTAATAACCTAACGGATCTGAACACATTTTCGACTCCAGGAAGAGATGTATAAAAGATATACACTATTTAGAAACCTAATCAGACCAAATAACACAGAAAATTAAGCAAAATAGCATTCTCCCAACATATATGAACTCATATTTAGGTGAGAGGCTGAGAGCAATCAGTTGCATCGGTTAAAAACGTAGTCTAAGCGAAAAAAATCATGAACCCGAAGAATCAGCAAACATCCAAAGTTGAATAACTCTCCTTTCAAAACAGTCAGACTTCATTCGCATTCTGAGCCCGAAGAATTAGCAAACATCCAAAGTTGAATAACTCTCCTTTCAAAACAGTCAGACTTCATTCGCATTCTGAGCCACATTCGCATTCTGAGCGTCATTAGCATTCTGATCCTCATTCGCATTCTGAGCCACATTCGCATTCTGAGCGTCATTAGCATTCTGATCCTCATTCGCATTCTGAGCATCATTCGCATTCTGAGCCACATTCGCATTCTGAGCGTCATTCTCATTCTGATCCTCATTCGCATTCTGATCCTCATTCTCTTTCTGATCCTCATTCGCATTCTGAGCCCATATTTTGTAATAAGCATACACACCCAGCTGAACGATACCAAAAGCTACTCCAAGTCCATTTGGAATCTACACCAAAATATAGCCATGTATAAGATAATCTATAATTTACATAATCGAATACATAATTTACATAATCGAATATGAACTTACAGCGATATAAAGGTCTAAAGGTTGGAGTAAGGCATAGATGAACCAAATGATTGAGTTACATAAACCAGCAAGGCAGGTCCAAATTGGCATGATCTTAGCATCTTTAAACATTACAACTCTTTTCTATTGATGAGATTTTTATTTGTGTCAGTTAGGATAAATTAGAAATAAATCGTTAGCATTAAGAAATGGAGAAACATACCAAGATGGACATCGGAGAGGCGTACATGATGACTGTACTCACGGTATTCATGATTCCCATGACCATGGTGCGAGTGGCGTGCGAGGGAATGATGTGGAATATAATTGCAGCAACAATACAAACAATGATGCACTCTAATCGGATGTGTGGGGGACTCTACCACTACAATATCGAAAATGTACCCACTATGATGTTTCTTCCATGTATGGGAAAAACGCCAACGGAGTTGGCGTGTTATTAACGTAAAACGCCAACTAAACCGGCGTTTTACAATTTCTTATTGAAATAAATTTAAGCACTATTTTATTATAAAAACGCCAAACCCATAGGCGTGTTTATGAAAACGCCTATTGCGTGGGCGTTTTTAATCCGAATTCTAGCACAATAAATCATATTTAAAAAATATATATATGTTGCAAAAACGCCAATAAAGTTGGCGTGTTTAACAAAAACGTATATTCTGTCGACGCCTTTAAGGAAATTTCGGCTAAAATAAATCAAACACTTAAAAGAAAATACATGGTGAAAACGCCATTGTTGTTGGCGTTTTTCACTTAAAACGCCAACGAGGTTGGCGCCTTATCGTTGACACAGATATCAGTCCATTCTTTCCCCAAAATGACGAACCCTAATGCTTTACCCATCCCAAATGCGAAAAAACAATCAGCTGCGCGAAAACCTTGCCCGGGTTGACTCAATCGGCGATTTGAGAGAGAAGATTTTGATTTTGGTCTACTCTTCCACTCATTAGTCCTCCTATTCGGTTAGTATACATAATTTTTGACTAATATTTGATGGATTGTTATGATAGTATATATTGTGGTGTAGTTAATTATAAAAATATTATTGATGTATAAAGTTTCTTCTACATAATGATAAGTGTAAAAACAATACATATTTATTTTTGTGCTACGTTATTGCAGATACTATGCCGTGGTGTGTCAATTTATATTGGGGTGGAAAGATAATTTCCGGACCAGTTATTTCATGTGATCCTCCTTTCTCATCAGGATTCATTATGTTGGACAAATGTATATCCTACAATGAGCTTGTGGATACAATTTGTGAAAGGATGGGTATAAACATACTTGAAAACAAAGTTCAAATAATATGGAAACGTACCATATGCGTTGGATCTGCAGTCACGTTTATAGGTACTCTACTAGAAGAAGTATGCATGCCACTAATGTTCAGTGAGAGTATGGCTAAAGGAGGTCAAATTGAATTATTTGTTGAGCATTCTGCAATTACTCAACAAAATAGTCATCATGTCATAAGTTACGATGTTGGTACGTCTACGAGAGTACAAGTAGCAAGTTTCGCTGCAACACAAGATTTTGATGTTGGAGGCGTGCGTTTAGGGGACAGTGACAATTGTGATGTGGTTGATAACATTATAGGTCCTGATAAAGCCGACTTTCTTGATCCACCATCACCTTATGATTCAGAAGATGTAAACATTGTTAGTACAGACTCAGATGGTGATCCGTCAGATGATGATCCAGTTGGAGAAACAGCAGTTGAAGAAATAGTGGATGGAGAAACAGCGGCTGGAAGAAGAGTAGTTCCACAGTTCCCACAGCGTGGAATGAACTATTTTCGCACCTTACCAGGTATATATGATAGTTTTGATCCAAAGAACTTTGAGGCTGCTGATCCTAGTGTGCATTATTGGAGTGAAAAGGATCCTAGCAATGTCGGTTTGCATTCCAAATTTAGAACGAAGTTGGAATTGAAGACCGCCGTTACTTTTTGGCATTTGGAAAAAATCCGACAATATACAGTTGCTGAAAGTAAAGGAAAGAGATGGCATGCGGTTTGTAAGTACCCACAAGGAAATCCGGAAGATAAGTCATTACCGAAATGTTTGTGGGAGTGTCGAGCAACATTGAGAAAGCATGATGAACACTGGCAAATTAGAGTGTTTACCACTGCTCATACTTGTATGGGGGATCGCAATTATGATGGGCACGCCAATCTCGGGTCGTCCATGATAGCATTGAGTGTTCGGCATCAGATAGAAAACGATCCTGCTTACAAGGTAAAAGCTATTGTGGCGGATATTGAAAATAGATTTCATGTGAAAGTTAGTTACAAGAAAGCATGGTATGCTCGGAGGACAGCTATTGAGCTTGTATATGGTGGTTGGGAGTGGTCATTCAAAGTTTTACCGTCTTATTTGAATGAAATGCAGAGACAAAATCCTGGTACAATTGTCGAATGGTTGCACGATGACAGATTAAGCCGCGGTGTGAACAAGGTTTTCAAGTACGTATTTATAATATGGAAGTGGAACCTAACAATGTCCATAACTATTTATGTGCACAAATTTATGCTTCTAATTACATTAGCATAACTAATTAGGTGCCAAATTTATGCTCCTAATAACCTAACGGATCTGAACACATTTTCGACTCCAGGAAGAGATGTATAAAAGATATACACTATTTAGAAACCTAATCAGACCAAATAACACAGAAATTAAGCAAAATAGCATTCTCCCAACATATATGAACTCATATTTAGGTGAGAGGCTGAGAGCAATCAGTTGCATCGGTGAAAAACGTAGTCTAAGCGGAAAAAATCATGAACCCGAAGAATCAGCAAACATCCAAAGTTGAATAACTCTCCTTTCAAAACAGTCAGACTTCATTCGCATTCTGAGCCCGAAGAATTAGCAAACATCCAAAGTTGAATAACTCTCCTTTCAAAACAGTCAGACTTCATTCGCATTCTGAGCCACATTCGCATTCTGAGCGTCATTAGCATTCTGATCCTCATTCGCATTCTGAGCGTCATTCGCATTCTGAGCCACATTCGCATTCTGAGCGTCATTCGCATTCTGAACCACATTCGCATTCTGAGCGTCATTCTCATTCTGATCCTCATTCGCATTCTGATCCTCATTCTCTTTCTGATCCTTATTCTCTTTCTGATCCTCATTCGCATTCTGAGCCCATATTTTGTAATAAGCATACACACCCAGCTGAACGATACCAAAAGCTACTCCAAGTCCATTTGGAATCTACACCAAAATATAGCCATGTATAAGATAATCTATAATTTACATAATCGAATACATAATTTACATAATCGAATATGAACTTACAGCGATATAAAGGTCTAAAGGTTGGAGTAAGGCATAGATGAACCAAATGATTGAGTTACATAAACCAGCAAGGCAGGTCCAAATTGGCATGATCTTAGCATCTTTAAACACTACAACTCTTTTCTATTGATGAGATTGTTATTTATGTCAGTTAGGATAAATTAGAAATAAATCGTTAGCATTAAGAAATGGAGAAACATACCAAGATGGACATCGGAGAGGCGTACATGATGACTGTACTCACGGTATTCATGATTCCCATGACCATGGTGCGAGTGGCGTGTGAGGGAATGATGTGGAATATAATTGCAGCAACAATACAAACAATGATGCACTCTAGAATAGCCAATTTAGCCATGATAGCCTGAACAAAAATTCACATTCAGTTTTGAAAACGACAGATACAAAAACGTTATCTTTAACACTTACTCTGTTGTTATGAGTGGTGTAATAATTGAAAACGACAATGTAAATCAGCTCCAGTACCATCCCAGCTGCATTAATTACAATTATGGCAACGCTTTTAGTGCGAAAGCACCCCATAAAATACCCCGAATATGCAGTTCAGCACCGAGGTTAGGAACACATAGGGGTGCACATGCAGATCCATGGTTCCGTTCTGCCATATTGGCCAAAACATTTTCCTGTTGTGAATATAATCAACTTGTTAAAACTTAAAGGCATATCATAATACTAGAAGAGTGATAAGTAAGATTAGTTGATTATTGTTTTCTGCCTGAACAGGAAAGCATTGACTAATGGAAAAACATAAGATATTTCCTTGAGCAATAATTAACAGCAAAGCTTAATCGATACTACAGTTTGTCCCTTCCAATTAATGACTCGGTAAAATTAATTACAGAGAGAGAGAGAGTGTGTTTTACAACGGAGACAGGAACAGCGCCATCGAGATAAAATTGCCTACATCAAACGAATAAAGTGCGCGCATTAGTTCCATGAAGAAACAGATAAACTCATAACGAAATGTTGCATACTCCGATTAAGATTTAAACAAAGTAAATCAAACAAAACAACGATATATTCCACATAATCAGGAACAGGATCATCGAGATAAGATTGCCTACATCAAACGAATAAAGTGCTCGCGTTAATTCCATGAAGAAACAGATAAACTCATAACGAAATGTTGTTTACTCCGATTAAGATTTAAACAGAGTAGAATTAAGCAACACAACAATATATTCCACATAATAATCAAAATCGTAAAAAATGACCCAAAATCATGGAATAAAACAAATCTAATCTTATTCCTAAGCTAGATAAACTCAAACGATATCAATCGCCGAAGAAATTAAATCTGATACATGGACAAAGGAGTAAAACTTCAACTAAAACTGCAGACTAAACAAACCAATAATGCTGATGATCAAACGAGTGAGGTGTTCTCCATGCATCTTCACGGAGTAGGTGTATCGAGAGAGAGAGAGAGGGAGAGGGAGAGGGGAGGAGGCGGTTATGCTGAGTTGTAAAATGTTATTCAGCGCTACTACTTCAGTCACCCTTCAAGCCAACAAACCGTACAGTACTCTCTCCGCCCTATCCAAGCGTTTTATTTATTTTATTTAATGTAGCTTTGTGAGTAAAATAGAGTAAATAAATTTAATTGAAAGAAAAATGTAGAAAGTGATGTTTCCAAAATGTAGAAAGTGATGTTTCGATTTCTAAAACTGTATCATTTAGAGTGAGACATGAAAATCTGTTGTCACTTAAAGTGGGACGAAGGAGTAATAATTAAAGGTTTAAAATTAACACCTAAAATTTCAGAAAGTATTTTGACAAGCACTAATGTCTAAAATAATGATAAGCGAATTACATATAAATATAAAACATCACTCACTCCTTCCGTCATTTATAATCTCATTTCAATTCGACACAAATTTTGAAAAATTATTTTACTTTATCAAGAAAAATGGGGAATTGAGTTAATAGAATATAGACTCCACTTTCATATATTGATTTTATAATATAATGTGAGTATAATATGTTACTCCCTCCGTCCACGAATAAGAGTCCCGTTTTTCCATTTTGGTACGTCCACGAATAAGAGTCCCGGTTCATAATCACCATAAATAGTAAAGAGACCCCACATTCCACTAACTCATTCCACTCACATATCATTTAAAACTAGTACTATATACAAGTGGGGACCCCTATTCCAGTAACTTTCTTCTACCCACTTTTCTTAACATTTCTTAAAACCTGCGCCATTTAGAAATGATACTCTTAATCATGGACGGAAAGAGTAGGTGATATTGTGGTCCATTTACTTAGAATAGAAAAAAAGTAAATATAATTTTAAATTACGAACACCTCAAAATAGCAAAATAAAATATTATTTTACTACATAGAGAATAGTACATATATTCACCCCAAAAAAACATGGATAAAAGTAGTCAAATGTATCCAAAACTTTACTATTTGAATTGTATTAGTATAAAAAAGGTTCAATACGTGTTCTTATAATTCGAGTGGAATGTAATCAAATGTAAACTCTAAATATTGTACAAACTCAAAACTATAATCTGGATCGTTAAAAATATCAACAGATTGTAAAATAACAACAGAAAATATCAACATAGGGGGTGTTTGGTTTGCAAGATTGTATCTCAGATTAAATTAATAGTGTGTTTGGTTCATGTCCTTCAACTCAATCCTAGATGGATAATCATGGAATAATTAGTCTTAGCTAAACCCCTATGACTAAAATAATCTCACAACTCAATCCTAGATTATATCTTGGTATTATTTTATCTTGTCAACCGAACACCACCATAGTGTCAATGGCTGACACGGTGTTGACATTGTATTGACATGTTGTTGACTTCAAAATCTTGAAATTTTACATTGTGTTGACATTGTGTTGATAATGTGTTAAAAAGTTTGGAGTTTGTACTATATATGAGTTTGCATTTTATCACTACCCCAATTCGAGAATACCGCATTGATCAAATGGGTGTAATATCGTAAGTCCTTATGATTATTATTGTGTGGATCATCAGTCATAGTGTAATGCATAAATCATACTATAAATTTTTACATGTAAGCCTATTTTTTCATAGTTTAACCATTTACTCCCTCCGTCCCATAGAAATAAGCCATATTTCCTTTTTCGTCTGTCCCATACAAATAGTCACATATTCATTTATGACAACCTTTTTCTCCTTCTTTTTTACTTTTTTTTATTTATGGGTCCACCATCTACTACACAATTTCAATTACTTTTTTTCTATCTCTTACTTTACTAATTACACAATAAAATTCGTGTCAATCTCAAATGGCCTATTTCTATGGGACGGACGGAGTATATGGAGTCGTAAATTCGTGTTGGACCACTAACTCCATTAGTTTATTTCTATTTAATTTAAATAAAAGAAAGGAGGATAGATAAATAGAAAACGTAAGATCTCTAGCTAGAAACAAAACCAAGAACTCTTTTAAGTAGAGTATTTTCTAGCTAACTAAAGAAAAAAACCCAAATAAAATCTAATTAACGAAAATGAGACAAAAAAAAAAACGAATTTGGTGGTTTGTTATTCAACATTACATGAATCAGTTTAGACATTGAAGTGCGAAAAATAATTAAGACAGTTTAAAGTTTCAAATTTTAGCTAATCCTTTTTAGTTCTATTTGTTTTGTTTTCACAATTTTTTTGTTTTCTTAAATATTCTCCTTTTATTTTTATCATAAAAAATACTCTTTAAAAAAATTGAATTATATAGATATTTTTTTATTAAGAACAAAGTAATTAACTATCAAATATTAAATATAAGTGAAAATAAAATAAAATTTGACAAGAGTATGCCAATATAAATTGAATTAATACAAAATTTTAGGAAAAGTTGTTAGACATGGGTAGAGAGAATATCTATTAAAAATGAAATAATAAACGAAAACCTCTATCGGGCCGCCCGAACTTGAGACAATTTTGGTGCTCCTGAATTGCATTGCACGTGTCGTTCGTGTAATACGGGCCGTTGGCATTCGGCACCCATTCGCCCGAAAACAAGTCACACTGATCCTCATCGGAAACTTGCCTTCTTATCTCCCCGCGATACCTACTCTGATCGTCGCTTGCGCTTTTTTCCCCTGCACTCCCTTGTCATCCTTTCGCGGCCTTCTCTTTCTCTTCCTTCTTCCCCTGCCCTATTGGCAAACGAAAGAAAAATAAATATAATCAACAATATTTCACATCGATGTAAAGAGAGAAATAACAATATTTCACATCGATGTGAAGAGAGAAATAAAACCACTATATAAGTCTTTCTATCATTCCCTTTATTGCAAACATAACGAAATGCTATTTAAAGAAACCAATGCATTATTTACTAACAAATTCAAAGAGAAATCACCTTATCCTTATCATTGTTTTTCCTTATGGGGGCGAGGTGGTTGTCCACCGCTGTGGCCTTATCGTGGTGGCAGTCGGGGGGAGCAAGGGTTCTCAGTTGGAGGGGGTTCCATCGGAGTAATTGAATCCACATACGGTGGCGACGTCGTTTTGTACAATTGAATCCATGAATCTCTTAACGCTGGATAATAGTATAATGGAATTGTTATAACAATTACTAGAGCAATCAATGGAGCAAGTCTTGATGTTTTTCTTCGTGGCTCAGGCTTCCCAACTGGAAGCTCCAACGCCTGGAATTTCATTGCAATTTAAGATTTAGACATGGTGATTGATATTAATTCTTTGAGTTAGAGAAAATCACAATCTCTCTTTATGTTTTGGGAGAAAAGAAAGGGGAGTTATCAGGAATGAGAAAGATTCCAAGGAAAATAGGTTGAAGTTGGTTGTACAAGAAGTCATAGAAGTAATGAAAAGAATTGCTCCCTATTGATTCACTCAGCATATTTGATATTCATCATTTCGTTGTTAAGTACTCCCTCCATCCCAAATTTATAGTCACATTTAGTTATGGCACGGGTTTTAAGAAATTGATGGAGTGTGTAATTAATGAAGTTAGATGGAGGAGTGAGATGGTGGGGTGTGTAATAAATAAAGTGAGTTGGTTGAAGGTGGGTCACTTTTTGACTTTTTGGTTTATAATTTTTGTTTTGGTTTATTTTTGTGTCGATAATGGCATTTGGGTGTAATTTTAGTGAACAATCGGGTAAAATTTTATGTCCGCATATGGAAAATTCTAAATGTGACTATAAATGTGGGACGGACTTTTATAGCAAAATGTGACTATAAAACTGGGACGGAGGGAGTAAATTGTATGGATGATGATTTAATTGAGATCATCTATTACCGATATATATGATGTGATAATTATTCATCTATTATGTGGCACGATCTATACAATTCTAAATTATCAACAAATATAATATAAAAAGTCATATCGAAGGTAACAAACTCTCTATTGAGCAATACGGTAATGTGGATTAGATTACAGTTGCACAATACTCATTAGTCATTTATACATATATTGTGACTAGACGACTGGATTAGGATATAGTATATGATTGTTACCGTGAGATTCCCAATATATTTGCCTATTTTATTTTTAAAATACGTACAAATATATATCCAACTGCCAAATATCAAAAATTCTGAAAAAAAAAATATGTTGGGCAAATTCTATAGGTTTGTGAAATACGTGTGCGATAGAAGTTTTCAATTAAAAAAGTTATTACTTTTTAATTAGATATTGTCGGTATATTTCACTAACTTTGAAAGTGATTCTAAAAGATCGAACTTATGACAAGGATGATAATTCATCTGTGAGTGGAATAGATAACTTGTATACATAATACGCCATCAAGTGGCATTCCACGTCATATAAATGTATATTTCAGTAAACCAACACAAAAAAAAAAAAAAAACCAAAAAACGACCCATACAGGTTTGGAACCTGCAACCTTCGCATTATTAGCACGACAATCTAACCAAATGAGCTAATAGGCCTTGTTGATAAGTAAATGAACAATTTCATATAAACATTATAGAAAGAGTAAAGGTCAAAATTGGTCCTGAACATATGGTCATTTTACGTTTTTAGTCTTAAACATTATCTTTTGAATTTTGTGGTCCTGAATAGAGGTGACAAATCGTGCGTGTCGGGTCGTTATCGCGTCGACACGATAACGACACGAACACGATAACAACAAACACGAACACGCCCCAATAAAAAAACCTCAAACACGACACGAACCCATTGACACGAACCTTTTCGGGTCAACACGACACGAACCCATTAATGACACGAAAATAAGTATTGAAAAATGAAAATAATAAGAATAATAATATTAAAATATTATGTGTTAATAAGAATAATAATATTAAAATATTATGTGTTAACGGATAACACGAACACGACACGAACACGCATTGTTAGCGGATAACACGAACCCGACACGAACACGACACGAAATTTTCGTGTCCTTAGTGGGTCGACCCGATAAGGACACGAACACGATAAACTCTGACCCAAACCCATTAATTTCGTGTCGGTTCGTGTCGTGTTAGCGTGTCGTGTCAAAAATTGTCAGCCCTAGTCCTGAACATATGGAAATTTGATCATTTTGGTCCTCCGTCAACATTTCCGTTAAAAACTAACGATCAATCCAATTTTGATCGAATTAAACTTTTAATTCTGATTTTTTACTCCCTAATTATTTTTACACTTCAATTTCATCTTCTTCCCTCCCCTCCTCTTATCTTTCATCTTCTTGACCGGAAATCCCTCGAGACTCAGCATTCTTCCTCCCGCAGATACTTTATAAAATGCTGAAATTAAGCTAAGTTTTTAACTTTTCGAACCCATCAAACGTTTTTATAGTAACTCCATTATTGTTAATTCATAAAATGAATAATTAAGGAATGTTAGAACGATTAAGGAATGTAAAATCCCTGGGTTAAACGCTTCCCTCTCTCGCAATCTTCTTCTGATTCTTCCTCTTCCACCGTCTTCTCAATTGCCCTAATTTCTTCCACAATTTTGAATCCTTTCCGATAAATCCACCATGACCGCCAACTGTTTGCTATAATGCCAATGCAACAACGATGAAACCGTACCAATTCCCCACCAGCGGAAGTTGCAGCCCGAGATCGCCACCAGCGTCTCCCCGGCATCGCAGCCGTTCTCCGCGAGCTCGGGTGGTTCCTGCTGTCGGTCTCCCACTATCTTCTCATTAGGAAACTATACTAAATAGGCGCTCCCCTAGGCCCGACGAAAATGGGGTTCGGGCCCGGCCGAAAGCGAGGGCGGCCCGCAGCTTGATTGATAATACCCTTTTCCGGTAATTCGCTCTCGTGGCGGTTGGAGGGGATTGGTGGATTGGGAAAATCTTGGGGTTTTCTGATTTGTAGGTGAAATTCAAGATTGGGAAGTATCTGTGGGAGGAAAAGAGTGAGTCTTGAGGGGTTTCCGGTCAAGGGGAGAAGATAGTGAGAGGGCGGTTTGCTGAAAGTCGAACCATCCGTAACTAAGGTTTGAGAGGAAGAGGAAGGAAGAAGATGAAATTGAAGTGTAAAAATAATTAGAGAATTAATTAGGGAGTAAAAAATCAGAATTAAAAGTTTAATTTGGTCAAAATCGGGTTGACCGTTAGTTTTTAACGGAAATGTTGACGGAGGACCAAAATGATCAAATTTTCATATGTTCAGGACCACAAAATTCAAAAGATAATATTTAGGACAAAAAATGTAAAATGGCCTTTGACCTTTACTCTTATAGAAATAAAGTGAAATAGAAGTCCGGTGCTCTGCTACTCTCCCATACATTTCAGCCCCCAGAATCGGTTCCATCATCTCTTCTTCTCAGCACAGGTCATTTTTCACATAAAAGTTGCAACAAATAGTAGGGATGACGTTTCTGGCCTTGACATCAGCCGGCAGATCCCACCGTTACAAGAAAAGGTGCTAGCATTTTTTTGAGTTTTGACCATCACACAAAACCTTATTTGAAAATCAATTACTTACTATTCGTGACAAAGCAGAGAAACTCCTTAGTAGAGAGTAGCGAGCAGAGATACAGAAGATTTGGTGTTTTCTATTTTATTTATCAACTGGAAAACAGAGTGCAAAGCACTAAGAAGGATTCCGACTAATGTTTTATTTCACTTTCAAAACAAAGTGAACAACGAAACCCATTATTACATGTGTCAAGTGCGAGGAACAAACTAGGGAAGAACTTTTACAACTATTATACCATGTCAAGAGTCGCTCTTTATACTTCTATTATTAATCGATATTAATATTATTATTTTGATGTTATAAATTAATAATTAATTTATTTTTTAATATCATTCAAATATATTTAATTATAGTTATACTTATATTTAATTATTATAACAATATTATTGTTATAATACTAAAAACTAGTTGTAATTAAAAAATAATTATAGTATAATTATTTAAATTATAAATCACATAATATTATATAATAATAATATAATAATAATAATAATAATAATAATAATAATAATAATAATTATTATTATTATTATTATTATTATTATTATTATTATTATTTTATATTAAATTAATAATTAATTAATATAGTCTTAATAAAAATTTAAAATTGTGAATTGTATTCATGATGATATTAAGAGTTGAATTTTTTAGTTAGGTGTTTCAACCCCATGTATAAAATAATTTAATCAAAAATATTTAATCAATTTAAATATTTTAAATAATTAATTTAATTAGATGTTTGTTCTTGATTTATATGATGAATGCAATTAAATGTATATATAAAACACTAAAAAGAAAGAAGAAAGAAGAAAAAGAAGAGAAAAGAAAAAAAGAGGAAACATAAACCAAGGAGAAAAAGAAAGACGAAAGGAAGATAAAATACTAAAAAGAAAGAAGAAAATGAAGAAAAAAGAAAGAAGAAAAAAGGAAATAAGGAACGAAGAAAAAAATAATCACATGTTTGGTTCTATTTAATCGAAATTTCCCAAAATATTATCTATAACCAAAAAATCATATGTTTGATACCTAGGGTTATTTTTGTCACGGAGTACTAAAAATGATATAAAATAAATATCAGGTATCATTTGCTTGCGAAAGTGAAAGATCATGTACCTATGAAGTTCACTCTTCTATAAATACAAGAAAGCAAAATGTATATGTGGTTGGTTTGTCTCTTGGTGTACATTTGACATTTTGCAGATTAAGGCTTTTTCATGAAAAAGTTCTTTTTGCTACTACTCTAAACTGAAGAATATTTTCAATCTTTTTGTCATTGGTTGTAAATCACTCTCCTTCTTTTGATAATAGTTCAACAATTTTACTATCTTAAGTCTTCTTGATTTCATTGTGTTTGATTCATGCAACTACTGAATTTCCCATTTAAAGTTCGGATACAAGTTCTGAATGTTGATTTGAGAATATACACAACTCCAAGATAGATGAGTTATCCACCTTACTAAACAGACGAACATTTTGATATATCTAATTGTGTAGTAGAGCCAGAATATCAAAAGACCAAAACAAGTTTACATACTAAGATAGCTGCAAATCATTGCTTTTCCAATCGCACATATATATTCTCAACATCCACTAATTCAATGTTATTTGATTAAGTTTAAGCTATGTTTGTGGTCCCTTGACCCTTGGGAAACATTATTATTTGAATGTCCAATTTATTACAAATCGCAACTTCATAGTGTTGGAATAATTGAATGAACAATTACATAAAGCTCTCTATGATGATTAACCGAGAACAACGGAGAAGGAGCATAAACTGTAGAGCGGAAGCGTACCTTGATCCATATCGAATTGAAAGGCGGAATTGCTTAGCAGCGGCTATGGATCTTCCAAACGATCAGAGACGTCCTTCATAATAGTTTGCCGAGAGAATACAGAGATATTGAACGTTCTTCTGACGTCTGGGGACCATAACCCTAGCTTATATTTATATTAAATATAAACCCCTTTATTTTCTATTCGGTCCCTCATCAAATAGAAAATCACTTTATGGTATCTACACTTATTTCCATAACAATTAAATACACTTTAGCCCAAACCTTAATCTTTATTGGATCACTT
Source organism: Salvia hispanica (assembly GCF_023119035.1). Classification (NCBI taxonomy): domain Eukaryota; kingdom Viridiplantae; phylum Streptophyta; class Magnoliopsida; order Lamiales; family Lamiaceae; genus Salvia; species Salvia hispanica. The sequence goes on from NC_062969.1 coordinate 25,157,467, forward strand.
TAATTGGGCAACTGAAAGATAGCCATACACATTAAATTAGTCATGTGGAAGCCCAAATTTCTAACACATAGTCTCTTCTCTTTCTCCCTGCATAAAGAAGTTGTGTAGTTGTGGTGTGGGTTGATTAAAATCCAAACAGTATCGTTGGGTGTTTTGGTGATTTGTCTACTTCATGAAAGAGAGAGTTGATACATGCATAGGAATATTGAAAGAAGGGGTGGATGTGTGAGTCAGAACTTGGCGCTTGCACACCAAGCAAACAAATTGATGACATTTGTGGAAAATGAGAAAGTCATGGGACCCTACCTCCAAATATTGGATTTTGACCGACCCCTACTTATTTATTTTACGTTGATATTTTAATCGACGACCTTGACTAGATCAATATATCTATTCTGTAATTTGAATATAAACTCTTTCCTGATATAACAATATAAGATAAAAATGAAATGACAAATTCTCTATATTCTCTTCGCCATTTCCATTTTTTAATATGATTAAGAATTACTCCCTATTCAATTTTCTCATTCATTCCATATTACAAGGGATTTAGATCCGCGGCTGTGCATTCAACCATAGCAGTGCCCAGTGAATGTTATTCCCGTGTCCTATAAAAATATGGGCACTTCCATTTTCGTTTGTTCCACAAGAATATGCGCACTCTATTTTTAAAAAATTATCTCAATTTGTTACTCTTATACATCAACTTATTTACAACTTATACCACCATTAAACACTACAGTGAAGCATGTTTGGTATGGTAAATAACTCATCTAGGAATAGAATTCCACAAACAAATTTGTCATTTTTTTTCATAGAATTTCATCCCTAGATGAGTTATCTATCATACCAAACATGCAACACTTCTTTAACTTACCTTCTTCTATTCGCTCTTATTTACCAACTTTGGCATAATTCTCATGTCATATCAATTGTTCATATTTTTATGGGATTAAGAGAGTATTATATGAACTTAATGATTTCTTGATATTAAAAAAAATGAAAGATAAAGATGAAATGACAATTTTTTTATATTCTCTTCTCCAATTCCATTTTAATAAAAATAAGAATTACCATTCCATTATATAAGAAGGGCATAGCTTTCAAGTTGACGTTGTGAATGTCATAAATGAAAATAGATTAAAAGTGAGAAGTTTGATCGTAGATTAAAATAATTGATGATAATAATTATGGCTTGATTAAGAAGCAATAGCAATAGCAATAGCACGTGCCGGCCCATGAGTTAAATAATATGTTTGCTTGTGATTCAAGCGTTTCGCATCACCAGTTGACTTTTAGCCACTCTCTTCTCAAATTCTGATTCATTATTTGGCCCAGGGGTGGGGGTTGGGGGGTAGTGGTATGGCTAAGGGATTCACACACTACTATTCGCTAGACCCACTCAACAAAATATGAGCTGTGTTGCAATCCTTTATTATAGTACTATCATGCTAAATTATTCTAGGTCATAATTAGGCTTAAGGTGTGAGAAAATTAAATTTAGGGTGTTAATGGGGTGGGAGAGTATGGGCCAAAACAACTAAATGCACGTTAGGATGGACCCATATAATATTCAGCTTATGATAAAGTAGGCCCATCAAATCAATCACACTATAGTAATTTAAAAAACATTGAATATAGTAACTATCCTGATCTTGGGCATTTTTTAAATTTATTCAAGGCAAGGTTTACTATAAAGAGCTTTTTTTTTCAATGACAATTCTATCTTTGAATCATAGAAGAGCTTCTTTTTTTCTCTTTTCGTTGTGATGTAGGAGTTTACACATTGTTGTTGGTTCGTAAGAATATTTTGTTATTGTCTAGTTATTTGTTAGCTTTGTCAAACTTTCTTGCTAGTCTCTTCTTTAGGGACTGTTTATGACTGATCGGGAAAAAAAAAATTAACTCCAAAAAGAAGAGTGGACAAATTATATTGGAAATTTGTGTTCATGAAAAAAATTGGAGGTGCTGTTCCATGGAGCATTGGTGCAAGAGAGTCTACTATAGTTGGTAATTATTGGTAAAAGTTTGGTGAAAAGTCAAGAGTATATGATCGCAGAATAATTATGGCTATTTTTTATTGAATGAAATAGTGGTTATTTGACAATTTATGGAGCAGCCCAATGTCCATCAACATCATGTGAGGTAGTGTAGCCCACAAAAGCAAATCATATCAGACATCCTCACAATTGTGTTTTCTTCTTTGGCTAGTATTTTGAAAGCGAAATAACTATTTATATAATATTAGTAATATTTTATTTTATCTGAATAAGTTCAATCTATAAGATGTTGATGAGATTTGAATTCCTGATCTGGACGCACAAAATGGAAATTTCAAGGCACAATCTTCCTCCACTTCGAAAATTGATTAAATTACACACATAAGTATATATCAATGATATTCTACTTCCATTTTCCAAGTGTTTTCACATTATTAATTAATACGTTAAATTTCTCAGAACCGTAGATACTTGAGATGGTGTCAAAGTTAGAGAATCCAAGTTGAGTTTGGCATTCTATAAACACAAGTTTGTGGGTTTTAAATACACGCACTTCTCATTATTTATTTTGTAGTGCGAGTATTCTTAAACCAAGTGGTCACATCAAGATATGTGAAAAGACATTGCTTGGTGAAAATGTGGCTCATCTCGTGCGAAATTTCGCCTTTGTTCATCTTTCAAATAAAATTCAACACTATAGTTTAGGATACGAATGGCACTTCAGAAGTTGAAGAGGATTCCTGTGCACTTCCTTCGTCCTAAAAGAATATGCACTTTGAGTTCAACACGAATTTTAACATAAAATTGATAAAGTAAAAGAGAGGTAACGAGAAAAAATAATTAAAATATTGTTAGTGGAGAATGAGTCTCGTCTCATTGGAGAAATAATAATTTCTAAAATGAAAGAATGAATATATTCTTGTGGGACGGAGAGAGTATTATGTAAGGAAGACCAAAGACCCGGAACACGTTCAACTGCAAGACATTGAGCAGTCTTAAGTATCATTGTTGCTACCGTTGGAACCCTTACACATGTCTTCCCAAAAGTATTTGACTATGTGCTTCTATGTATGGAAGGGTTTCCCATTCCACGTATTTTATGGAAACTTTGATATATATGTCTATGTTAATACATGGTCTATTTGAGATGCTGGGATTAAAGTACTTTTCCAAGAATTTGAGCTATGTCTAAAAAATAATTTAGAAGAAACTGTTGTTTTGAAGGCTTGGTATTTAGCTTAAAAGTTGGTATCCATAGTTTCCTTTCCCAAGAGAGCGATGAATAACAAATCGACTAACATAAAAAGATGAACGATAATCGATGATCTCAAAAGAGTCAATTCCTTGACACCCCCCCCCCCCCTAAGTTTTTAATATCTTGCCTCATTTTTTGTTGGGGTTGTGCATGGTGCTTTGTGGTTGTTGTCTAATTGTGGCTCGGTGTTTATGTGTTGCATAGTTAGGTAGCGATGACTGCTTCGTCCCTGTCTCCCCAGATAGGATGATACTTATTTGGTGCTCTCTATTATTTTTGAGTATTTTATGTTATTGCATTTTCTTAATTATTGGGGTAGATTATAGTAGTATTTTTTTGTGTGTGAATTAGTACTATTGTCTTTAATTTCTTTTCTTACTTGTTTTTACGTTGTTGCTCATATAAAAAATATCCATAAAAAAAATTAGGCGAGTTCATAACATGTGAAAATGTGTTGAGCAATATTGTGCGTCCATAACATTCTTTCATCATGAGGAACGTTGATGGAAGATTGGAAGATATAAAGGTCCTGATTAGGGGTGTCGAAACGGGTCCCCTATAAATATTTCATCCTTTCCTCCATTCATCCCCCCAAACTTCATTCACCAAATTTTCAATCTTTTTCTCTCCATCTTTATTAAATGAGTTGATTCATCGTCTCGTGCTCGTCAGAGAAATTCACATTCTTCTTGAAGAAGAGGTCCTCCCCTCCCCGGATGGGTTTCGGGTTTCGCCCCAACGATCAACAACTTCTGCGTACAAAGGGGATCGCTCGAAGCGCCCCCCCAACGGGCCCAAACCCCGGCGGGGCCCCCATCCCTCGCAACCACCTTTTCGCACGATCGGCGCCCATTAGCGGAGGAACCCCGTTATCCGGGATGTATTTTGTCGCCGGTTCGTCCCGGCTCTCTCCATTTTTTCTTGTCGCGCGTTACCCAGGTTGGCTCCCCGAGGCCAGGGGAAAGCCGGACTATCGCCCCTACAAAAAGCCTTGTTGCCCCGGCGGGTTGGATACGGAGGGGCGCCGACATGTTCGATGAGTTCCAAAGCGGCGGAAACGCCGAAGTGCGGAAATTTCGTCGGGGGGTCGAAGGGGGGACACATTCGCTCGCCCGGGCCGGGGCCCCCCGGTTTTGGTTTGGAGGACCCCGACTTTGGGGATGCTCGCGGCATCCCCCATGCCGGGGGTGGAAGAAACGCCGCGTGGGGGGGTTTCCCCCCGGACAAAAACGTCCCCATCATTCTTGAAGCGTTGCCGACCAACGGCTTTGGATTTTGGGATGCATTTTGGTATCCGGGGGAACAACGCCTAAATGTTCTCAAATTCCTCGCCCCTTTTCAACGGCGGATCCGGGTTAGGCCCCCCCGAATTCACGGCCCCAGCTGTGGCAAACATGGGGTCTGGGCGCGGCATCTTCCGAATGGCCGTGTTTGAAGCGTCGGATGCCCACTCGGAGATGAAGAAGGTATTTTGCCCAGCGCAAAGTCGCGCGCAAAGGGTTGGAGAGGGCTTTTGGGGTGCTCAAAGCGATTTCCGGTAAAAGGGGCCCGCGCTTTTTCACCCCGGGGGTATTGGTATCATGTATGCGTGCATCATCATGCATAACATGATCATCGATGATGAACACGGGCCCCCGTCCCCAACGACCCAAGTGTTGCATCTAGTCCGGTGTCTAAACCAATCCCCCCGCCGGTGTCCCGCACAACGAACATAAACGGTTCCGGGCGTTCATGGACATACCCAAGGAGACCCTCAAGCACTACAACACGATATATCGAAAAATTGTGGGAAATGAAAACGCCCAGCCCTTGAATTTTTTTTTCTTTAATTTTTTTTGTTTTTTTTTTTATTCGTGTTTTTTTTTTTTTTTTTTTTTAATTTTTTTCGTTGTAATGTGCCCGTGTTTAATACAACGAACTTTATTTTTTTTGTTTTATCTTATAAATTAAATAAGTAGCTTTTTTTATATATAAAAATAAAAAAATTTAAAATTTTGGGTGATGAAAAATGAAATTTTGAGTTGGGGAGAAATAAGGGAGAAATGGGAGAAAATTGCGAGGTTGGGAAAAAAGTTGGAAAAATTGGGGATAAATTTTTTTTTGATGTGGCGGGAGTTAGGGAGAAATAAGGGAGTTTACCCCCAAACCATTGGGGGGCTTTAACTTTATTAATTAATTTTTGAGAATTGAGATGAAGCATGCAATGTAATTGTAATTTTGATTCTCCCTGTGTTTAAAATTTTAATTTAAAAATGTTTAAATTTTCCCCCTTCATTTGTTTAAGAAATAAGGAATTAAAAATTTATATTTTTTAAAAAAATTGAAATTTTGTTTAAATTTTCATGTTACAAATTACCCCCTAAATATTAAACTCAAATTCAATTAGAATGCCAAAAAATCCAAACTCCTAAATTCAAATCACCATTAAAACAACTAAATATGAAAAATTAACAAAGTAACCAACAATGTCTCACTTTCATGTGTAAATAATCAAACCAAAAGACCAAATATTAAAATTAAAAATATAAAATATAAAATATTAATATACATCGGGTATGTACAACTTGAGGGGAGGGGGTACCCCGCAAAAACCCAAAATAGTCTACCCATCCCCCCCTTACCGACCCTGGAGGGCCCGTCCGAGGGTATCGGGTCGGTTGGAACCCCGTTACCCATTTTTGGCCACCCCTAGTCCAATATGTTGAATTGTAAAAAAAATTTAAATGGACACTATTAATTTATAAAAGGGGGCCCGAACCATGACTTTGTGTACGGTTCTCGAATACAAATCTTGGGCGGTCATAAAAATAGGCTGCTCATGACCCGACCTTTCGGCCCGGCCCCACTGCAAGGGCAACGACCCTATATTTCCCGCCAAAAAGAGACAGCTCTCTATTCCCTTTCTCGAAACCAGTGTCCACGCCACGCCATACGGTGTCGTATGTGTATATTATCTATCCTTATACACTCAACTCCTTTTCCTTTAATGCTCACTGTTTCTCCCATTTTCCCTTTTCCCCCTCTCTCTCTCCCCCCTATAAATCCCGCCCCTCCACTCTCACACACTTGGAGATCCTCTTTTTCACCTTTCGATCTCTCTCCCAAATCAAACACAAGTGGAGGAAGAGGAGGAGGAGTGGACCTTTGCTTTCAATTGATTGTGATTTTGGCTGATCTCATGGAAGAGCAACTTCAACCTTGGGTGAAATTCGCAGAGCACGTCGTCACCACCAACAAGCTCATCAACAATCCCCCGAGAGCAAACTCCACCGCAAAGTCGTCAGATTCGTCCTCCTCGACGCCGACGCCACTGACTCCTCCGGCGACGAGTCCGACGCCCCGTCCACACAGTCCGCCGCCACGTCGAGGAGATCACCTTCAACGCGCCGGCGCCGACGCACCGCCAGACCAAGAAGGGCGGCGGACGCGCCTCGCCGCGGGAAGTTCCGCGGCGTGAGGCAGCGGCCGTGGGGGAGGTGGGCCGCCGAGATCCGCGACCGGCCCAGGGAAAACGGGTCTGGCTGGGCACCTACGACACGCCGGAGGAAGCCGCCACCGTCTACGACAGGGCCGCGCTCAGGCTCAAGGGCGCCGCCGCCGTGATCAATTTTCCCCTGAGCCGCCGCCGCATGCTCTGACGGAGAGTGACGCCGTTTCCTCGGGGAAGGACGCCGCTCTGTCCCCGACGTCGGTGCTCCGCTGCGAGGATTTCACGGCGTTTGATGGCTCGGCGCGGACTTCGGGTTTGACCTGGACTGGGCGTTGAGTTTGCCGGTGAAATTTACGGCGGAGGAATTCGGCGAGTTTGACTTTGATGACTTCATTAATGAGCTAAGGTGACGTCAGCGTGTCGGGGGCTTAGTTGGCGGGAATGCTCCTGGACTTTTTTAATGCTGTGTGTGTACTGTATTTAATAGTAGCCGTACACGTATTATTATACACGGCGATTTTTTTTGCGAGGGCATTTTTTGGGGTACAATTTATGGTGGGGAATTTGTGATACTATTGTTTATTGTAAGTAAAATTATGGTAGCATATCAAAATTTCAACAAGTAAAAAAAGTTTGTACCTAAAGTTTTTTCGAGTGAAAAAGTTTGTACAACTCTCAATGCATATTTATTGACTTGGGGAAGATCGAATATGAGTCCGATATTGAATTGAAATATCCAATTTACTAACTAGTAGTAGTACAATTAATATATTGTCTCTGATTTCTTATTGTTAAATCTTGCCACGCATTTTAATAACTAAGTGGAGCCAATAATCATGTTAGTATTGGGTAGCATAGTGAACAAGACGCCAAAGAATGATTGCTGGTCTCAAGTAATGTTGTAATCTTGAAAAGTCTCGAAAGATACTAAATTTGAATTTTAATATACAAGTTGTTGAATAGAATGAGTTCCATTTGAATAGTTTCAATTTATGCATAAAACACACTCTTAGCTTAGTGTGTTTAAAACTCTATTTTTTCCTTGTCACATATGTTCAACCCAGTGCCCATATTTTTTCGCATATATTTTCCCCCTTCTGTTGTTTTAATATAGATGATTATTCGATTTGAGAAATAATTTTTTTTTTTGATTTTTTAATGAATTTATATTTGGACTCATTCTCTTTGAATTTCGATGAATATAACGTGTTCAACAAGTTTCTAAAATTACTAATACAAATTAAATACTAGTTTTGATATATATTATAGGTTGATATATTAATATGCGGTGTTCTTTACACAACGTAGTACTTTACCGGGTAATTAATTTAAATTAATGGTTGAAATAACAACAACAATGCTAGGGTCTTACTTATTAATTTGTTCATTTAAGTCTAGTAACTAGGCTGTGGAATTATGTTCCGCTATAGATTAATACTGCATGTATCAATATTGGTATATACTCCTATGTATCAAGACTTAATAACATGATATCATAGAGAGGTAATTATACCTAAAAATACAATTTTGGCCTAAATTTAGTTTTGCACGTGGATTAAGTGATTGTAATGTAACACTAAATTAATGTCAAGGTGGATGCTTGAAATGTCTACATGGCTTAAACAATTGCTACTTACAATCACGATAACATTAATTTGTCGAAAATTGGCAATCCTGTGAAAATTTAAGAGTTCATGTTATTTGAGAGTGGAATTTTATTTAATGTACAAAATTACTAATTAAGTAAAAAATTGTAAAAATCTAGCAGTAATTACCCATGTAAATACGCATCAACCCGTTACGTAGGGTATTATAATGACATTAATTTATAGGGGGAGAGTATGAGACACTTAGCCAAATCTAAGGATAGTATTTTGTACTATTACATGTTAGGCCTGTGACAATGGGAAGTTGAAACTACAACAGTATATATTTAGAATATGGAGTACTATAACTTATTTGAAATTATGTGGAAAATGTCATAGTTCATGTGATGGGAGACAATGAAAAAAGCGAATTTGCGTGGTTTCTACTTAGTTTCGTGGTTGAATGAATCTTGGTCCCTCTACTTTGGTCTATGGCTTATTGAATTTTAAATTGAAAATATTAGTTGACACGTGTTTGAAAATATGCCGAGTACTACCACTAGCGTTAGTTTTACTTCTAAATTCAAATAATAAATCATGGTAGCAAGTCAATGTTGTATTTACTCGATCCTAATTAAATGCATTTGGATAATTTATTGCAAACCAAATAGTATTATAATATGGGATCTGTTGTATGATTGCTGTTTGCTGGCGTGGCGCCAGTGTCTTCTTTCTTCTTTTAGGAGCTATTGATTAGTAGAATTCAGAAGACTAATGGGGACTTAATACTTTAATAAATAATTTATTATACAAATGGACGTATTTGTGGTCAATGCTTTGTTGGAAAATTTGTTACTACTATATTTTTTCGTAAAGTTATGGCCGAATATTTCCAAAGTTTTCCATACTATCAATATATTATGTGGAGTCGTGGACCAAAATATGGGGAAGAAATACTCCTAATGAAAGAAATAAACTTAGTAGTATATTATTAATTGCAGAAAATAACTGAAACCCAATGTGTCTACCAAGTCCTTATGGCTTCCAATTAAACTGGCATGCTCACTTCGGCTAGGCAAGTTTTTAAATAAAGTTTGCATAAATGAATAAATATTTATTCAGCCAAAAAAACTTCTTTTTACCCCAAAAATGTCAAAAAAATCCACTTGGATACACTATATAGACTTTTGATTTTTAATTCGAAATATTTGAAGATAAAAGTGTTTTTTGCTATACAGATGAAAGTGACCTAAAACTCAAGGCTAAGATAATCAAACAAGAATGTGGATTTCTCGATGCTTGCCTTCCACTTCCCCTAATAGTTCTTCGAGTGTGTTTTGTTGTTTGGTCTAGGATGACAACTTTAGTGTTGATGAGATGCGTAATACTCAATTCTCATTCTTTTGGTAGTTACTCATCCAAGGAGTTCTTATAAGTTTGTTTTGGTGTTTGCTTTGTGTTTTATTCCTTGTCACTATTTGTTAGGAATTTTTGACCTTTGTGAGATTGTTATTTTCTTGGACTTTCATATTCGATCTCCTTTTGGGTTGAACATTTTATTTTATAAAAAAATCTCTCTTCTTTGCACAAAACTCTATCTTATCGCTGTATCTTGATGTGGAATATTAATGCTATCAAGCACAAAAATAAAATCTAATTGATCTAAGTGCAAAACAAACACGTCAAATTCATGGGATTATAATTACAGAAATCGAGTGTGAGGGAAAGGCCGGCGGCTGCGGAATGCGGGCCAAAATGAATGGGTGCCAATCAGATATTTAAATCCACGATTTAATAAAATAAAATTGATTGAATGGGGCCAATGGTTGGTGACCAAATAGCCAGCTATGAAAAGAACCAAACCCTTTAAAAATATGCTAATCTTATTGATATGCTTGTAGTCACACATAGGCCAGAGCCGCCTCCCACTAAAAATCTCATGCCACCACACACTAAATAAAACTTAAATCAAGATATTTTTCCTTTTCAATGCACAAATACTTCTTAAGGTCGTCGTTGTAGATATATTTTACTTTTAGTGCGCAATATACAAACTTATTTGATACTTCAGGCGCACGTCTAGGTGTCTGTATGTGTAAAGTGTACATTACAATATATGGACAGAGGAAATTCACTTGTTAGCATACAATTTATTTTTCATGTTTTTTAAATATTCTATTAGTTCAGAATCTCATCATACTGTAGATGATTTACATGGAACATCAGTTGTGGAAGTATGAAGATATTTTTCACAATTTTCTCATCATGATTTCTTTTAAATTTAAAATAGAAATTAAACTCATTTTATAGGAATTAAAAATCTCTCAAAATCATTTTTATAATACTTTTTTTTATTGATGCTAAAATAAAGAGGAATAGCAGGTATTAGACATGATTCAGTAAGGAATAAATTCTCACTTCTCAAATTTCACTAATTAAATCATAGTAATATTTGAAAAATTATAATTTTCCTACAAAATTACTGAAATACTCATACAAAGTTTTAAGTATGGATCTTGATCCTACCATGTAGCTTGGCTAGTGTTGTTAATGGTTAAGGATTGGGTGAATATTGGTTGTTGGCAAGAGTTAAAGATTGCGTAAGTTGTGTAAATCGCCATCAAGCTCGAGATTATTACGATGCAATGTTTTCAGAATCAAAATGGCCATATGAGCATGACATGCGCATTATAATTGTGACGTATGCATGGTTTTCAAGCATATTCTATTGTTTTGGGCTTTTACGATCATTTCAATCTTTAGTTAATTTTCATTTTACGATATCAATATCGTACTATAATTTATTTTATATGTACAAACAATGTACTATAATTTATTTTATGTGTACAAACAATTTGCCTACATAATTTGAATACATTCATTTATATAAGTTCTAGTCGTCTAGAGACTAGAATCAATAAAATTTGCCCTTTGTATTCTTCTGTGTATCATGTTATTTTTATTTTCAAAACTAATTATTTTGGGTGAAATGCATCGTAGAATGGGCGCTTGACTATGGAAGGAGTCGTCAATTTTATTAGCACTGTAGTTTTAATTTAATTGCCGTGTGAACTGGGGAATGGGGTACTGCTGACTAGCATGTTTGCCTTTTTTAAAAGGAAAATAAGCATGTTTAGCTTTAGTAGTTATAAGGTGGTGCCTTTCGTTTAATTTAATACAAAGTAACCCAATGTCTGATTAATAGAGATTTGCACTCGATTATCTTACCCTATTGTGCTATTAGCCCGGAATTGCAAAAAATTATGGAGTTACTCTTTTCTCTATAGCTAGTAGTCAATGCTTATCACATAATGCATTAGTAGTACTAAAAATACCCTAGCATACATGGTTAGTATAATTAAAATCAGTACCGGATATCGAATACATAATAAGATTGCAACGCTACCATATACTAAGCATCACATACTATCTAGAGACACGAGATTTTTAGTTTAGATTAATAAACTAGACAGAAATAAATAAACATATAAAATAAAGCTAAAAAACATAGGATCCAACTCCAATCGACTTCCTTAAATACGGTCTCTAGAGTTATTAAGTCTGGTCACAATACTAGATTAACCCCCTCTTGAGGTGAAAAACATGTAGATTAGATGTTGAAACCAAAGTCCCCTTTAAATTACTAACATCTAACTCCTAATAGATCGTTAAGACCAATGACCTCACATGAAACCTCAACTCTCCCGAATTCAATTGAATTAAAGTGTAATTATCTCTTTTCCAAGTCAATTATTTCGTCTCCCGAGTACTTTAATCAACTCTAACATGTATTCAAGAGGTAACTAATCACTTGAACATAGAAATCACAAGGATAAATCAAATCACTCAGAGTACAGGAAAATTAATTGAATATTTCTACAAAAATTTTACAAAAGATTTCTACTCATGGACAAGTAAATACACCAATTAAAGTACGAGACATGAAAGAAATTGATAAAACCCAAGTTTGAATCTTCAATCTCCAGCCTTTCTTGCCTAGAGCTCGCCGGATCGCAGAGCCGCTCAATGGAAGATGAATGAACTATGTGTGGATTGTGGAATGGAGGAATGTGTAGAGGGGAAGGATTGAAGGCTCGAGATGAAGATTATGAATTAGGTTAGAGGAATTTATAGGATGGAAAAAGGTTTATTTTTTGATAAGTTTCGTGGCCTTCAAGAAAATGGGAGAGATTTGGCTTCACAATATAATAATTTATTTTCTAAGTGAATTTCCGCCAGCTTGACGCACTCGCAATGTTTATAGAATAAGTCATAACTTTCTCCACGAGAACTCCGATTAGACGTGCGATCAAAAATACCAAATGTATAAAATATGCAATTTAAGAATATAATTTGCATGATTGACATTTAAAACAAGTCAAATCTAGTCCTTACAAACATGTGAAATCTGTGGTTGTCAATACAAACGATTAGGATATGCATGGTTGGAAAGTGTTGAGTCTTAGTTTCTTACTTAGTAGAATAATCGAATTTGAGAGTAAATGAACAAGTGGAATAATATTTTTCTTTTTACATTGATAAGGAATAACATTGCAATTACACAATTAAAGTTTTTAAAATATCTCAAACCGTTGTCGTTTGACGTCTTTCTTTAAAAAAAATCTACGCATTAGGATGATGACTGTATCGTTTCTTGCCGACCCTAAGAAAAAATTAGGCCATACTTGCAATTTATAGCGTTAATGTCTATTCATTTATTGCATTTCATAAAAACAAAGTGAATTTTACAGCTTGGCTCTAAATCTAGGTTGATGTTACTCAAGAACATACATATAAGATTTATCCGTCAATATCAAATTCAAATTCAATTCAATTCAACGATAAGTTTCATATGATTATTTTGTAAGGTATTGTCACATGATAAGTATATTAGTATTATGTAGGAGTGAAAAATAAACTATGGTCAATATACTATTGATTGAATACTAGTACTATTATAGTCATTTAAGTGGCATGTAAATTAATCTAACTAGTATCTACCCCGTGCAATGCACGACACATTATATTTCATTTTAAAAGTATATAATATCAAATTATTATGTATTAAAAATATAAATTTATAAACTCAATTACTTTTCGAAGTCTTTTAACAATTTTTAATAAAATGCAAAAATATTACACAAAAATTTTAGTAGATAAAATAGAATGAAATGATTGCAACATACATACTTTCATACATTCTTAGATGATTATCAAAATGTTAAATAGTAAATAATAATAATAATAATAATAAAATAGCATATTAACAATGGTTTGTAATAAGAGCCTGGACTCTATTTCTTCTATAAAAAAAAGCAAATAGAAACTATTGATCATTCCTAATTTGATCACTAAACTTATTTTGTAAAATGCAGGGAACGTTCCTTGAATTCTATTGCCCTTTATGAAAAAAATATAATAATTAATAGTTTATATAAATAAATAAAAAATGTAATAAGGTACGAAACAACACTTAAGTCACTTACACCGTACAACAATGGAAAACACATTCCAAAGAAATTACATCATTTGCCTCTGCGTTTAGTCATTTCAAAAACATGCACACACTGGACTTTGATGACTGGTGAAGTATTGCTAGGCTTTAGATTATTGAAGAATGTTAATTTCATTGTTTTAATTTTCTTCCTCTAGTAAGATCACAATATTAGGAACATATATAATCACACAAAAAGAGTTCTTAAAATAGATGACTATAAATATGTGGAAGTGAAATACTCCATAAGCTAGCAAATGGTACGTATTTATAGATAAAAATATCAAGTCATTATTATATGGAGCAATTAATTTGACAATTTTAAAACATATATCGCACGACATGGACAAACATATTCATATTCACTAAATTGTGAGTCTTAGAGAAATTAATAGTATAATCATATCATATTATTAGGTTAAAAAACGCCACAACATGGAGTAATGTATTGTTTTAATTCTAAGGTAATATGGACTCTTATTTTTGTAACTGAAATAGTAAACGGACAACGGTTACATTCCATCTATTCCATTTTCTTCAATATAAAACAAGAGATGCATGAAGAAAAATAGTTAAAATATTGTTAGTGAAAAACGAGACTTGCCTTATTAAAGTGGAAAACTCACAATAAATAAATTTTCTCTTTCTCTCGTACTTTACTAATTGCGTATTAAAACTCGTATCGTCGATAATTGAAACTATTTTCATTGGTGGGACAAAGTATTAGTATAATAAAAAGGATGAGAACGTACAGTTAACTGCTCCCTCCATCTCGCGCTACTTGATACACTTTTTTTTTTTGCCGTCATTTTTGAAAAACAAATAGTATTCTCTATATTATTATCTATTTTATTTTATTTTTTCAACTTTAATAAAAAAATTTAAACAACTACGAAAAAAAATGTGTCAAGTAGTATGGAAGAGAGTACGAATTGTAGATAAATATGATTAAGAATACGTTAGCATTAGGTTAGCCCTTCAACAAATAAAAAGGAAAATACAATGGTTTAGATGTATGATTGGGCCAAAACAACAAAATAAATAGCCCAGCTCAATAGGTAACATATTCATCTATTCCTATAAATAAATAGCCCAGCTCAATATAGTTATCATATCCATCTATCAGTAAACTAGGGCTTCAATACAAAGCTGCTTATCCCAACTCAGAATAATTTCATTTCTTCGTAGCAGCAACCTAAGGTAAAATTTCTTCTCTTGAATCCTTACCGAAATTAGGGTTTAAAGAGTTTCGATTCCTATCGCCTACGGGGAAAATGAGAAACTAGATCAAGCTGTGGCAGCACGGCAGCTTGGGTTTGGCAGCGAAGAGGCAGAAATCGAGCCCTTTTCGCCATCTCTTTTGCGATATGGGAATCATTTTTTTGATAAACTTCGATTAAGTTGCAGAATGATTTCATTCTCTGTGTTTAAAAGCTACTATTTCGATAGAAAAGTTTTTTACAATTTGTTGGATTTTTGTTGCAGATCTTATTACAATCATGACGGAGGACGATAATCAGAATGAGGTGAAAGAGGAGGTCAAGGATGATGTTGGGGATGTAAGTCTGCATCTTTTACTTAGGTTGCAATGCTATTCAACTGCTCCTCTATTATGATTTATGAACTTAGATGACATGCCAGTGAGTTAATCTAATGTTCTATTGTAGATTTCTAGTAGGTTTTTGTAGATATTTAATTTTTTGTGATAAATTCAATATGACCAAAGATAGTTCAATTAATTAGCAACCTCAGCAAAAAAAGGCAAGTTAGTATTGTTCGACCATATAATGAGTTAAAGAATTTAAGACTGTATATAGTTCTATTGTTGCGAAGGCAGCAATAATTTTTTATTAGCTTCAACCTTGTTTTAGGAGGTTATCAGTTGCATTGTATTTGCATACTTGCATACTTTTCTCGGTTCCTGTGCTGAAAATTTAGAAATACTAGCTGTTTGTGGTTTAAAGTTTATGTCATTAAGCATTTCGTATATACTCCCTCCGTCCCACAAGAATATGTACTTTGGGTTGGGCACATGTTTTAATGCATAATTGGAAAAGTAAAAAGATGTAGAAATAAAGATAATCAAGTGGAGAATGAGTCTCACCTCAATAGAGAGAAAAAAGTTTCCAAAATTACAAAGTGCATATTCTTGTCGGACGGATTAAAAAAGAAAGAATG
>NC_062969.1:25173509-25319597 GCF_023119035.1 Salvia hispanica
TTCTTCTTCTCCTACTTTAACTGGAGTAGAGGCGAAAAAATTCTGTAGTACAGTTTACAAACAAAAACTAAATCAAAATCAAAATCAAAATCAAAATCATAATCAAAATAGATTTAATTAACGTACACCCCAACCCGGATCGCAAGCCGGATCCGGACAGCTATCCCAAACAAAATCCGAGTCCCAGTCCGATTCCGATCCATCATCCTTTGAAAGCGATTGCTGCAATCTCTTGGGAGGCTCGTCGGGATCTGTCATTGTGATCGAGCGCAGTAACGGAATTTCGCGCGATCGGAATTTTATGTCAAACGATGGTGGGCTTGGACTCGGGTTCTGTCCAATTATACAATTTTAGGGTTTTCATCATCCTTCTTACCATTGCGAGAAAAATATTATTTTCAATAATTTATTTACTTATATTTCATACTTTTATCCTCCTTATTTTATTATTTCTTTTTTTTACTTTATATCTCTTTAATTACTTTTTCTTTCTATTTCTCTTATTATTATTTGTGCGTTAAAATATGTGTTATCCTAAAAGTCTTTATCTTTTATGAGACGGATGATGTACATTTAATTCGCTAAATACTATTATTTGAATTCATATGTCAAAATTTCGCTTTTAGTAATTAAATTTGAAAATTTAGAAATAATAGTATTTCTTCCCTCCCGTGAAATTAGATATTTTTTTTATTTCTCTCTATTTAAAAAAAAATTAGCTATTCAACATCTCGAATGGTCTGATAGGTTGCATCTTCTTGCCGCTCCAAAAGTGGAGAGAAAACTCAAATTTTGGTGAAAGATCCAAAAAAATTCCGGTTAAAAGCATTCATAAAATTGAGTTCACACTCTCCGCCTCCTCGTCGCACTCTCTCATCGACGGCTTGAACGACCCCGCCAGATCCAGATTCGCTCTCGCCTTCACCTCCGTCCCTCTCACCAATGCCACCTCCAAATTCGCGACGCAACTTATCGTTAAAAAATAGAGATGGCAGCCATAGCAGCGGAGGGTGGATTTAAGGCACCGCTTTGCTTCCATTTAGAGATAGAGAAGGAGAGACGAGAGTGTTAAGAGAGAGAAAAACTTAATTTGTCCTTAAAAATGGGAAAAGAAAAAATTAAATATTTTGATTTGAGCCTATAAATCGGTCAAAATTTCTAATTCAGTAAATTACCGTCAAATAATTGTGATTGACTAAATAATTTAAAAAATAATGTGCTAAACCAAAATCATAAAATCTCTATAAGTTTAGGATTATTTTGGACTTTACTCAACATTATATAAAATTAAATTTAACAAAAAAGAAGCAATGGATCTATTCATACCTCAAAACTATTGAATAATAGGAGTACTATTACATTCTTTCAAAAAAAATTCTCAACCTATAAATAATTAACAAAATTATTAGAGATGGCTAAGCATCCAAAATAGCGGACAAAAAGGTAGGACTAGCAGTTAGTCCGTGGGGGTCTCCACGGAATCCGTCGCAATAGTGGATTAAAGGTAGGACGAAAGATAGGACGTCCCGAAGTAGGACGAGCGCTCATCCACGCTCGAAACCGAACGTCCGGTAAGACGTCCCATTTTTTCATTTTTTTTATACTCAATATTTACAACTCATTGCACTTCATTTTTTGTATATTTGATAAACACCAACAATTAAAATGAATTACTCGTATTTTTTAATTTATTTTATTGGCTAGGGCGTCGACTAGTCCTAGTGCTAATCCACTATTGTGTTGTGGGATGTCTTAATGTGGCAGTGCAGTGGGATGTCATAGTTACGTGGCAAGAGGTGTTTTTGGATGTCCTAGTGCTAGGCTATTGGGATGTCCACACTATTGCAGATGCTCTTTGCAAGCGGGATACGTTCGCCTTTAGACCGAAAAAAATCTCACTCGTAAATTTATCTTAGCAGTCTCAAGAACCTGAAATCTCACACAAAGATAGATCAATGATCACCCTATTCTAAGCAATTACTCGTATTAGCATATGGTTATGTCACAAGCTAGAATGGCTATGCCATATCAACAAAGTGACGAGAAGTTAGGGTTGGGTTGGTTTCTCACGAAATTGTTCAAAACTAGGGCCATTAATGAACATAAAGAAGCTGCATTGGAAGGTCTTGAGGGCAGCACCATCATCCATGTCCTTAACTTTGAAGGTCACAAAATACTTCTCATAGCAGCATGCTCCAAACTGGATGTTCATCTTCTCAATTCTATCAAACACCAGCTTCCTATTCTGAACATTACATTACATTAATATAAGCATATTTCTAAATAGGACTAAATAAGTAAGTAGTATTTAACTAACATGTTGATTGTTGTAGTCTTGGAGGGAAGGTTGCACATGAACACCTCTTGTATCTATAAGCTGCTGAGGTGCTTGAATGATCTTGAGGTCAAAAGGAGAGAAATCGAAGGAGCCACAATCATAGCCCTGCAACACAAACATGAAATTAAATCTAATAAATAAAGGCAGGTAGGTGAATGGTTGCACTCCTATTATTTAGAAATTACTTCAGTGTCGGTTATGAGTTGTAAATATTTGTTGTAATCTTCGCTATTTCTAACATCATCCGGCAGCGGCGTAAGATCTTCATCTATTTCTTCTCCTTGTATAACTTGGGTATCAAGAGGTCCCTGTAATGTAGTATAAACAAAAACTTAATCAAAATGAAAATGAAAATGAGCATAAATAAAAGTAGATCTAATAACGTACATCCCAATCCGGATCATAAGGCGGAGCCGGATCGCTATCCCAATCATAATCCGACTCCGACTCCTTTGAAGGTGATTGCTGCAATCTCTGGGGTATGGGTGGCTCCTCACATTCGACTCTCTTGGCCGGAGTAAGATTAAGAGTATGATCGGGATCTGTCATAGCCCTATTCAAATAAACCCCCACTAATTTGATTTAATTACCTCAAAACATAATACTCTAAGTAATACATTTTGATTTATGACCTGATCGGCGTGAATCGACGAGCAATCGGCGCACAATAAGGGAATGTGTGAACAAATCAAAGAAGGGGCCCTAAATTTGAATCATACTATCAAAACAAAATATTCACTACTTCTTCCATGTCAAATGACACTCTAAATTCATTTTTTGACAAATGGAAAAACCACATCCAATTAGACAAGCACTTTTTTTATTGAAAATTGCATAATAGTAGTAGTATTTATATATGGAAATTACCTTTTCACCTCCCATATAATATATATGCATAATATAAAAATATATTTTTATGTGAACTCTTCATTTTTGGCGTAAAAAAAATATCTATACGATGCACTTTGTCATATTTATTTGAAATTTTATGGGTATAGTTTTCTTTTCTTATTTAATTATGTATATAACTGTAAATTAAACTGAAAACCCACACAAATAAAATGCATGATCATAATTTAAATTTTATTAGCATATTAATTGATTTATTTTTCTTGGTAGCATGTCACAAATCAAGAAATTTTTAAAATAAGAATATTTAAATCAAAGATTATTCATTTTATATTCTTTTAAACATAATAGTTAGAAGATTAATTGATTTTAAATTTAATGAAAGATTATCAACTTATTAATCCATGCATATAAATTGACATTGATATTGCCGATATCATGTATGCGTGCATCATCATGCATAACATGATCATCGATGATGAACACGAAGGCGTCCTCGACGTCACCAACGACCCAAGTGTTGCATCATCGAGTCACGGTGTCTCAACCGAGTCCGCCCGCCAGGGTGTACCGCACAACGAACATGAACGGTTCCAGGCGTTCATGGACATACACCAGAAGGAGACCCATCAAGCACTACAACACGATATCATCGAAGAATTGTGGGCAAATAGAAACTGCGCCCACCGCCCTTGAATTTTTTTTTCTTTGAATTTTTTTTTTGATTTTTTTTTTCCATTCGTGTACTTTTTTTTTTTTTTTTTTTAATTTTCTTCGTTGTAATGTGTACCCGTGTTTAATACAACGAACTTTATTACTATTATTTGTTTTATCTTATAAATTAAATAAGCTAGCTTTATTATATATAAAAATAAAACAATTAAATTAGTGATGATGTAAAAATGAAATGTTGAGTTAGGGAGAAATAAGGGAGAAATAAGGGAGAAACCATTGCAGAGGTTGGCTAAAAGTTGGCTAAAAATTGGGGATAAATTTTGGTGCTGATGTGGCAGGAGTTAGGGAGAAATAAGGGAGTTTATCCCCAAACCATTGGGAGTGCTCTTAACTTTATTAATTAATTTTGCTGAGAATTGAGATGAAGCATGCAATGTAATTGTAATATTTGATTCTCCGCCTTCGTGTGTTTCCAAAATTTTAAGTTAAAATGCTTAATTTCCCCTTCTATATTGTTTACATACTGTTAATAAGGAATTAAAAATTTATATTTTTTTAAAAAAAATTGAAATATATGCTTCAAATTTTCATGTTACAAATTACCACCTGTAAATATGTAAACTCAAATTCAATTAGAATGCCAAAAAATCCAAACTCCTAAATTCAAATCACCATTCAAACAACTAAATATGAAAAATTAACAAAGTAACCAACAATGTCTCACTTTCATCAAAAGTAGTAAATAATCATAACCAAAAGACCAAATATTAAAATTAAAAATATAAAATATAAAATATTAATATACATATCGGGTATGTCGGGACTAACGGGTTACCCGAGTGGGTATCGGGTATACCCGATACCCGCAAAATCCAAAATAGTCATACCCGATCCCGCCCCGTTACCCGACTCCATCGGGTATCGGGTACCCGTTACCCGACGGGTATCGGGTCGGGTTCGGGAATACCCGTTACCCGCTACCCGTTTCGACACCCCTAGTCCTAATATGTTGAATTGTCAAAAAAATTTAAATGGACACTATTAATTTATAAAATCGGGCCGAACCATGACTTTGTGTACGGTTCTCGAATACAAATCTTGGGCGGTCATAAAAGTAGGCTGCTCATGACCCGACCTTTCGGCCCGGCCCCACTGCAAGGGCAACGACCCTATATTTCCCGCCAAAAAGAGACAGCTCTCTATTCCCTTTCTCGAAACCAGTGTCCACGCCACGCCATACGGTGTCGTATGTGTATATTATCTATCCTTATACACTCAACTCCTTTTCCTTTAATGCTCACTGTTTCTCCCACTTTCCTTTCCCCTCTCTCTCTCTCCCCTATAAATCCCGCCCCTCCACTCTCACACACTTGGAGATCCTCTTTTTCACCTTTCGATCTCTCTCTCCAAATCAAACACAAGTGGAGGAAGAGGAGGAGGAGTGGACCTTTGCTTTCAATTGATTGTGATTTTAGCTGATCTCATGGAAGAGCAACTTCAACCTTGGGTGAAATTCGCAGAGCACGTCGTCACCACCAACAAGCTCATCAACAATCCCCCGAGAGCAAAACTCCACCGCAAAGTCGTCAGATTCGTCCTCCTCGACGCCGACGCCACTGACTCCTCCGGCGACGAGTCCGACGCCCCCGTCCACACAGTCCGCCGCCACGTCGAGGAGATCACCTTCAACGCGCCGGCGCCGACGCACCGCCAGACCAAGAAGCGGCGGCGGGACGCGCCTCGCCGCGGGAAGTTCCGCGGCGTGAGGCAGCGGCCGTGGGGGAGGTGGGCCGCCGAGATCCGCGACCCGGCCCAGGGAAAACGGGTCTGGCTGGGCACCTACGACACGCCGGAGGAAGCCGCCACCGTCTACGACAGGGCCGCGCTCAGGCTCAAGGGCGCCGCCGCCGTGATCAATTTCCCTGAGCCGCCGCCGCATGCTCTGACGGAGAGTGACGCCGTTTCCTCGGGGAAGGACGCCGCTCTGTCCCCGACGTCGGTGCTCCGCTGCGAGGATTTCACGGCGTTTGATGGGCTCGGCGCGGACTTCGGGTTTGACCTGGACTGGACGTTGAGTTTGCCGGTGAAATTTACGGCGGAGGAATTCGGCGAGTTTGACTTTGATGACTTCATTAATGAGCTAAGGTGACGTCAGCGTGTCGGGGGCTTAGTTGGCGGGAATGCTCCTGGACTTTTCAATGCTGTGTGTGTACTGTATTTAATAGTAGCCGTACACGTATTATTATACACGGCGATTTTGTGCGAGGACATTTTTGGGCTACAATTTATGGTGGGGAATTTGTGATACTATTGTTTATTGTAAGTAAAATTATGGTAGCATATCAAAATTTCAACAAGTAAAAAAAGTTTGTACCTAAAGTTTTGTCGAGTGAAAAAAGTTTGTACAACTCTCAATGCATATTTATTGACTTGGAGAAGATCGAATATGAGTCCGATATTGAATTGAAATATCCAATTTACTAACTAGTAGTAGTACAATTAATATATTGTCTCTGATTTCTTATTGTTAAATCTTGCCACGCATTTTAATAACTAAGTGGAGCCAATAATCATGTTAGTATTGGGTAGCATAGTGAACAAGACGCCAAAGAATGATTGCTGGTCTCAAGTAATGTTGTAATCTTGAAAAGTCTCGAAAGATACTAAATTTGAATTTTAATATACAAGTTGTTGAATAGAATGAGTTCCATTTGAATAGTTTCAATTTATGCATAAAACACACTCTTAGCTTAGTGTGTTTAAAACTCTATTTTTTCCTTGTCACATATGTTCAACCCAGTGCCCATATTTTTTCGCATATATTTTCCTCCTTCTGTTGTTTTAATATAGATGATTATTCGATTTGAGAAATAATTTTCTTTTTTGATTTTTTTAATGAATTTATATTTGGACTCATTCTCTTTGAATTTCGATGAATATAACGTGTTCAACAAGTTTCTAAAAATTACTAATACAAATTAAATACTAGTTTTGATATATATTATAGGTTGATATATTAATATGCGGTGTTCTTTACACAACGTAGTACTTTACCGGGTAATTAATTTAAATTAATGGTTGAAATAACAACAACAATGCTAGGGTCTTACTTATTAATTTGTTCATTTAAGTCTAGTAACTAGGCTGTGGAATTATGTTTCCGCTATAGATTAATACTGCATGTATCAATATTGGTATATACTCCTATGTATCAAGACTTAATAACATGATATCATAGAGAGGTAATTATACCTAAAAATACAATTTTTGGCCTAAATTTAGTTTTGCACGTGGATTAAGTGATTGTAATGTAACACTAAATTAATGTCAAGGTGGATGCTTGAAATGTCTACATGGCTTAAACAATTGCTACTTACAATCACGATAACATTAATTTGTCGAAAATTGGCAATCCTGTGAAAATTTAAGAGTTCATGTTATTTGAGAGTGGAATTTTATTTAATGTACAAAATTACTAATTAAGTAAAAAATTGTAAAAATCTAGCAGTAATTACCCATGTAAATACTGCATCAACCCGTTACGTAGGAGTATTATAATGACATTAATTTATAGGTGAGAGTATGAGACACTTAGCCAAATCTAAGGATAGTATTTTGTACTATTACATGTTAGGCCTGTGACAATGGGAAGTTGAAACTACAACAGTATATATTTAGAATATGGAGTACTATAACTTATTTGAAATTATGTGGAAAATGTCATAGTTCATGTGATGGGAGACAATGAAAAAAAGCGAATTTGCGTGGTTTCTACTTAGTTTCGTGGTTGAATGAATCTTGGTCCCTCTACTTTGGTCTATGGCTTATTGAATTTTAAATTGAAAATATTAGTTGACACGTGTTTGAAAATATGCCGAGTACTCACCACTAGCGTTAGTTTTACTTCTAAATTCAAATAATAAATCATGGTAGCAAGTCAATGTTGTATTTACTCGATCCTAATTAAATGCATTTGGATAATTTATTGCAAACCAAATAGTATTATAATATGGGATCTGTTGTATGATTGCTGTTTGCTGGCGTGGCGCCAGTGTCTTCTTTCTTCTTTTAGGAGCTATTGATTAGTAGAATTGCAGAAGACTAATGGGGACTTAATACTTTAATAAATAATTTATTATACAAATGGACGTATTTGTGGTCAATGCTTTGTTGGAAAATTTGTTACTACTATATTTTTTCGTAAAGTTATGGCCGAATATTTCCAAAGTTTTCCATACTATCAATATATTATGTGGAGTCGTGGACCAAAATATGGGGAAGAAATACTCCTAATGAAAGAAATAAACTTAGTAGTATATTATTAATTGCAGAAAATAACTGAAACCCAATGTGTCTACCAAGTCCTTATGGCTTCCAATTAAACTGGCATGCTCACTTCGGCTAGGCAAGTTTTTAAATAAAGTTTGCATAAATGAATAAATATTTATTCAGCCAAAAAAACTTCATTTTACTCCAAAATGTCAAAAAAATCCACTTGGATACACTATATAGACTTTTGATTTTTAATTCTGAAATATTTGAAGATAAAAGTGTATTTCGCTATACAGATGTAAGTGACCTAAAACTCAAGGCTAAGATAATCAAACAAGAATGTGGATTTCTCGAATTCGGCTTGCCTTCCACTTCTCCTAATAGTTCTTCGAGTGTGTTTTGTTGTTTGGTCTAGGATGACAACTTTAGTGTTGATGAGATGCGTAATACTCAATTCTCATTCTTTTGGTAGTTACTCATCCAAGGAGTTCTTATAAGTTTGTTTTGGTGTTTGCTTTGTGTTTTATTCCTTGTCACTATTTGTTAGGAATTTTTGACCTTTGTGAGATTGTTATTTTCTTGGACTTTCATATTCGATCTCCTTTTGGGTTGAACATTTTATTTTATAAAAAAATCTCTCTTCTTTGCACAAAACTCTATCTTATCGCTGTATCTTGATGTGGAATATTAATGCTATCAAGCACAAAAATAAAATCTAATTGATCTAAGTGCAAAACAAACACGTCAAATTCATGGGATTATAATTACAGAAATCGAGTGTGAGTGAGAAAGGCCGGCGGCTGCGGAATGCGGGCCAAAATGAATGGGTGCCAATCAGATATTTAAATCCACGATTTAATAAAATAAAATTGATTGAATGGGGCCAATGGTTGGTGACCAAATAGCCAGCTATGAAAAGAACCACACCTTAAAAATATGCTAATCTTATTGATATGCTTGTAGTCACACATAGGCCAGAGCCGCCTCCCACTAAAAATCTCATGCCACCACACACTAAATAAAACTTAAATCAAGATATTTTTCCTTTTCAATGCACAAATACTTCTTAAGGTCGTCGTTGTAGATATATTTTACTTTTAGTGCGCAATATACAAACTTATTTGATACTTCAGGCGCACGTCTAGGTGTCTGTATGTGTACACGTGTACATTACAATATATGGACAGAGGAAATTCACTTGTTAGCATACAATTTATTTTTCATGTTTTAAATATTCTATTAGTTCAGAATCTCATCATACTGTAGATGATTTACATGGAACATCATTTGTGGAAGTATGAAGATATTTTTCACAATTTTCTCATCATGATTTCTTTTAAATTTAAAATAGAAATTAAACTCATTTTATAGGAATTTAACAAATCTCTCAAAATCATTTTTATAATACTTTTTTATATTGATGCTAAAATAAAGAGGAATAGCAGGTATTAGACATGATTCAGTAAGGAATAAATTCTCACTTCTCAAATTTCACTAATTAAATCATAGTAATATTTGAAAAATTATAATTTTCCTACAAAATTACTGAAATACTCATACAAAGTTTTAAGTATGGATCTTGATCCTACCATGTAGCTTGGCTAGTGTTGTTAATGGTTAAGGATTGGGTGAATATTGGTTGTTGGCAAGAGTTAAAGTACGCGTAAGTTGTGTAAATCTGCCATCAAGCTCGAGATTATTACGATGCAATGTTTTCAGAATCAAAATGGCCATATGAGCATGACATGCGCATTATAATTGTGACGTATGCATGGTTTTCAAGCATATTCTATTGTTTTGGGCTTTTACGATCATTTCAATCTTTAGTTAATTTTCATTTTACGATATCAATATCGTACTATAATTTATTTTATATGTACAAACAATGTACTATAATTTATTTTATGTGTACAAACAATTTGCCTACATAATTTGAATACATTCATTTATATAAGTTCTAGTCGTCTAGAGACTAGAATCAATAAAATTTGCCCTTTGTATTCTTCTGTGTATCATGTTATTTTTATTTTCAAAACTAATTATTTTGGGTGAAATGCATCGTAGAATGGGCGCTTGACTATGGAAGGAGTCGTCAATTTTATTAGCACTGTAGTTTTAATTTAATTGCCGTGTGAACTGGGGAATGGGGTACTGCTGACTAGCATGTTTGCCTTTTTTTAAAAGGAAAAATAAGCATGTTTAGCTTTAGTAGTTATAAGGTGGTGCCTTTCGTTTAATTTAATACAAAGTAACCCAATGTCTGATTAATAGAGATTTGCACTCGATTATCTTACCCTATTGTGCTATTAGCCCGGAATTGCAAAAAAAATTATGGAGTTACTCTTTTCTCTATAGCTAGTAGTCAATGCTTATCACATAATGCATTAGTAGTACTAAAAAAATACCTGCTAGCATACATGGTTAGTATAATTAAAGGTCAGTACCGGATATCGAATACATGGAATAAGATTGCAACTGACTACCATATACTAAGCATCACATACTATCTAGAGACACGAGATTTTTAGTTTAGATTAATAAACTAGACAGAAATAAATAAACATATAAAATAAAGCTAAAAAACATAGGATCCAACTCCAATCGACTTCCTTAAATGACGGTCTCTAGAGTTATTAAGTCGGTCACAATACTAGATTAAACCCCCTCTTGAGGTGAAAAACATGTAGATTAGATGTTGAAACCAAAGTCCCCTTTAAATTACTAACATCTAACTCCTAATAGATCGTTAAGACCAATGACCTCACATGAAACCTCAACTCTCCCGAATTCAATTGAATTAAAGTGTAATTATCTCTTTTCCAAGTCAATTATTTCGTCTCCCGAGTACTTTAATCAACTCTAACATGTATTCAAGAGGTAACTAATCACTTGAACATAGAAATCACAAGGATAAATCAAATCACTCAAGAGCTAACAAGGAAAATTAATTGAATATTTCGCCACAAATTCTACAAAAGATTTCTACTCATGGACAAGTAAATACACCAATTAAAGTACGAGACATGAAAGAAATTGATAAAACCCAAGTTTGAATCTTCAATCTCCAGCCTTCTCTTGCCTAGAGCTCTGCCTGGATCTGCAGAGCTCCGCTCCAATGGAAGATGAATGAACTATGTGTGGATTGTGGAATGGAGGAATGTGTAGAGGGGGAAGGATTGAAGGCTCTGAGATGAAGATTATGAATTAGGTTAGAGGAATTTATAGGATGGAAAAAGGTTTATTTTTTTGATAAGTTTCGTGGCCTTCAAGAAAATGGGAGAGATTTGGCTTCACAATATAATAATTTATTTTCTAAGTGAATTTCCGCCAGCTTTGACTGCACTGCGCAATGTTTATAGAATAGTCATAACTTTCTCCACAGAACTCCGATTAGACGTGCGAGATATCCACGCGAAGCTCTTTCGAAGACGAAGAGAATGGTATAAATTAATCACTAACTAGACATCACATTTGCCGGAAAATCGGCTTGAACTGAAGCTGCTGTACTTTGGCTTTTTTTCCCTCTTTTTCTATCATTTATCAACAAACACGTCAAAAATACCAAATGTATAAAATATGCAATTTAAGAATATAATTTGCATGATTGACATTTAAAACAAGTCAAATCTAGTCCTTACAAACATGTGAAATCTGTGGTTGTCAATACAAACGATTAGGATATGCATGGTTGGAAAGTGTTGAGTCTTAGTTTCTTACTTAGTAGAATAATCGAATTTGAGAGTAAATGAACAAGTGGAATAATATTTTTCTTTTTACATTGATAAGGAATAACATTGCAATTACACAATTAAAGTTTTTAAAATATCTCAAACCGTTGTCGTTTGACGTCTTTCTTTAAAAAAAATCTACGCATTAGGATGATGACTGTATCGTTTCTTGCCGACCCTAAGAAAAAATTAGGCCATACTTGCAATTTATAGCGTTAATGTCTATTCATTTATTGCATTTCATAAAAACAAAGTGAATTTTACAGCTTGGCTCTAAATCTAGGTTGATGTTACTCAAGAACATACATATAAGATTTATCCGTCAATATCAAATTCAAATTCAATTCAATTCAACGATAAGTTTCATATGATTATTTTGTAAGGTATTGTCACATGATAAGTATATTAGTATTATGTAGGAGTGAAAAATAAACTATGGTCAATATACTATTGATTGAATACTAGTACTATTATAGTCATTTAAGTGGCATGTAAATTAATCTAACTAGTATCTACCCCGTGCAATGCACGACACATTATATTTCATTTTAAAAGTATATAATATCAAATTATTATGTATTAAAAATATAAATTTATAAACTCAATTACTTTTCGAAGTCTTTTAACAATTTTTAATAAAATGCAAAAATATTACACAAAAATTTTAGTAGATAAAATAGAATGAAATGATTGCAACATACATACTTTCATACATTCTTAGATGATTATCAAAATGTTAAATAGTAAATAATAATAATAATAATAATAAAATAGCATATTAACAATGGTTTGTAATAAGAGCCTGGACTCTATTTCTTCTATAAAAAAAAGCAAATAGAAACTATTGATCATTCCTAATTTGATCACTAAACTTATTTTGTAAAATGCAGGGAACGTTCCTTGAATTCTATTGCCCTTTATGAAAAAAATATAATAATTAATAGTTTATATAAATAAATAAATAATGTAATAAGGTACGAAACAACACTTAAGTCACTTACACCGTACAGCAATGGAAAACACATTCCAAGGAAATTACATCATTTGCCTCTGCGTTTAGTCATTTCAAAAACATGCACACACTGGACTTTGATGACTGGTGAAGTATTGCTAGGCTTTAGATTATTGAAGAATGTTAATTTCATTGTTTTAATTTTCTTCCTCTAGTAAGATCACAATATTAGGAACATATATAATCACACAAAAAGAGTTCTTAAAATAGATGACTATAAATATACTGAAAATAGTAAGAACCATACAAAAAATAAAGTCTTCTTTTATAGAAAATTCGTGATGCAGCGGAGGAGAGTCTTGTGGAAGTGAAATACTCCATAAGCTAGCAAATGGTACGTATTTATAGATAAAAAATATCAAGTCATTATTATATGGAGCAATTAATTTGACAATTTTAAAACATATATCGCACGACATGGACAACATATTCATATTCACTAAATTGTGAGTCTTAGAGAAATTAATAGTATAATCATATCATATTATTAGGTTAAAAAACGCCACAACATGGAGTAATGTATTGTTTTAATTCTAAGGTAATATGGACTCTTATTTTTGTAACTGAAATAGTAAACGGACAACGGTTACATTCCATCTATTCCATTTTCTTCAATACATGGCCTAATTAGAATAACAAATAACAACGGTTACATTGGCACAGTCAATACAATAGATTATAAAAGGACAATGGTTTTTTCAGTTATTGCATTAAAAGTTGACACGCAAATTAAATAAATAGTTACATTCAAAATTTATAAATATTCAACATCTTGCTCAAAACTTATAAATATTGAAATTCATACCCAAAATTCATAAATATTCAAATTAAGGCCAAAATTCATTTTTTATATATGTATGGATAAGACTGTAACTCTTAAAATATCTAAATATACTATATTCAGTGAAAAATACTAGTATTTCATCCATTCTGATGTAGTTAGGCATTTCTTTGGTACATGAATTTTAAGAAATTATTGTGGTAAAGGTTAAAGTGGAGAGTGTAGAGAGCTGATAAAGTTGTTGTCAAAAAAGGAAATGACTCAACTATAGACACCCCTAAAAAAATATGACTCAACTACCTAGGGGTGAAGGAAGTATTAAGATACGAGTTTCAATGCAAAATTAGTAAAACAAGAGATGCATGAAGAAAAATAGTTAAAATATTGTTAGTGAAAAACGAGACTTGCCTTATTAAAGTGGAAAACTCACAATAAATAAATTTTCTCTTTCTCTCGTACTTTACTAATTGCGTATTAAAACTCGTATCGTCGATAATTGAAACTATTTTCATTGGTGGGACAAAGTATTAGTATAATAAAAAGGATGAGAACGTACAGTTAACTGCTCCCTCCATCTCGCGCTACTTGATACACTTTTTTTTTTTGCCGTCATTTTTGAAAAACAAATAGTATTCTCTATATTATTATCTATTTTATTTTATTTTTTCAACTTTAATAAAAAAATTTAAACAACTACGAAAAAAAATGTGTCAAGTAGTATGGAAGAGAGTACGAATTGTAGATAAATATGATTAAGAATACGTTAGCATTAGGTTAGCCCTTCAACAAATAAAAAGGAAAATACAATGGTTTAGATGTATGATTGGGCCAAAACAACAAAATAAATAGCCCAGCTCAATAGGTAACATATTCATCTATTCCTATAAATAAATAGCCCAGCTCAATATAGTTATCATATCCATCTATCAGTAAACTAGGGCTTCAATACAAAGCTGCTTATCCCAACTCAGAATAATTTCATTTCTTCGTAGCAGCAACCTAAGGTAAAATTTCTTCTCTTGAATCCTTACCGAAATTAGGGTTTAAAGAGTTTCGATTCCTATCGCCTACGGGGAAAATGAGAAACTAGATCAAGCTGTGGCAGCACGGCAGCTTGGGTTTGGCAGCGAAGAGGCAGAAATCGAGCCCTTTTCGCCATCTCTTTTGCGATATGGGAATCATTTTTTTGATAAACTTCGATTAAGTTGCAGAATGATTTCATTCTCTGTGTTTAAAAGCTACTATTTCGATAGAAAAGTTTTTTACAATTTGTTGGATTTTTGTTGCAGATCTTATTACAATCATGACGGAGGACGATAATCAGAATGAGGTGAAAGAGGAGGTCAAGGATGATGTTGGGGATGTAAGTCTGCATCTTTTACTTAGGTTGCAATGCTATTCAACTGCTCCTCTATTATGATTTATGAACTTAGATGACATGCCAGTGAGTTAATCTAATGTTCTATTGTAGATTTCTAGTAGGTTTTTGTAGATATTTAATTTTTTGTGATAAATTCAATATGACCAAAGATAGTTCAATTAATTAGCAACCTCAGCAAAAAAAGGCAAGTTAGTATTGTTCGACCATATAATGAGTTAAAGAATTTAAGACTGTATATAGTTCTATTGTTGCGAAGGCAGCAATAATTTTCAATGCAGATAGCTCCATTTGACCCTTCAAAGAAGAAGAAAAAGAAGAAGCCAGTGGCTCAAGAACTAGCTGAAGATGATCCTGTTGATACTCTAGCTGAGAAGACTGAGAGCTTGTCTGGTATGTTTCTTTGCCAATGTTTTTGCGATTCCAATCTTATTATCTTGCAACTTGATATTAGGCTTTGTCACTTATAAATGTTTCACATTTCTCTGCAGTTTCAGATGGTCTTGAAACTTCATTTGCTGGTCTAAAAAAGAAGAAGAAGAAACCGGTGGGTGGTAATGTAGATAATTTTGTTGTATTTGGGGAATTATTGGTTGCTCTAATTGCTTATGGTATGTACTGTGATGTGTAACTGTTGCAGGCACATGCTGATCTGAATGAAGAGAAAGAAGCTGTTGGTGAAGATGTGGATGGTAAGTTCTGCTTGTTTTAGACTGCATTGGATTTGCTCCTTCATCTCTGGGTTTATGCTAGACTGAGCTGTTTGTGAAATTATAGATACAATTGGAGAGGATGAGGAAGGAGAAGGAATTGTTTTGCAACAATACCCATGGGAAGGAAGTGATCGGGATTATGTCTCACCTGTCTCCACATGAAATATTGATTCTATCTTTATTTCTTTAACATGTGCAGCTCCTTGGGAGAGTTTTCAACATTCTTCGAGAGAATAACCCTGAGCTTGCAGGGGATAGGCGCAGAACAGTTATGAGACCCCCTCAAGTACTTCGTGAAGGCACAAAGAAAACTGTTTTTGTGAATTTCATGGATCTCTGCAAAACGTATGCCATTTCTTACTATTTCCCATTGCTTAAAATGAATTTACATCTTTGATCATTTAGTCTGCGAACACCCACCACACTGAAACAGACAGGGAAAACAAACATAAGTGGGAACCGTATGAAACCACACATAATTTTGTTTAATATTATGACCTGGCCAATTTCTTATATCTACACATCACTATTTTTGCTCTTTGTGAATGCTCACAACTTCTTCATATTGATATATGAAAATGTTATATTTTTTCTTTTTGTGGTTTCATTCTCCACAGGATGCATAGACAACCAGAGCATGTGATGACTTTCCTTCTGGCTGAAATGGGAACAAGTGGATCTCTTGATGGCCAACAAAGATTGGTTGTTAAAGGAAGGTTTGCCCCCAAGAATTTTGAGGGAATCTTGCGACGCTACATTAGTAAGTTTTTCCATTGCTATTCCCTAGATTTTCTGGACTGCTCGTAGTCGTGAAATATGAGTATTAAGTTTCATACCAAGCTAGATCATGTTGTATTTTATGTACTCTTTGTATGACTATAATTACTAAACTGACAAATAATACGGCTCTAAGTAACTTCTCTATGGAATGGTACCTGCAGATGAGTATGTCATATGCAATGGTTGCAAAAGTCCTGATACTATTCTTTCAAAGGAGAATCGTCTTTTCTTCCTCAGATGCGAGAAGGTAGTTCCTCATATGCATTGAATGTTTTTTTTGCAACTGAAAGTCTTGTCTTGTGAAAACTAGTTTTGTCTTCTGTAATATATTGAACCAAATTATAATGTGCTATGTTATTTTTATTTCATCTGGCACTGTGGTTTCTCTGTGGTTTTTGTCAATGAGATTTTGCACTTGTCTGGGGATGTGCAATAAATATATTTTGTCTTTATGCCTGATAATTTTTTAGTAATGTGGAAATATAGTGGCAGACTGGCAGTGACTGGTTCTTTGTAATATTCTCTGGAGGCCTGTGATGATTTAAATATTTGCCTACATTGTCTGATAGCTCTAGTTGAAGAGTCTTTTTATACTAAGTCTGAGGCCTCTGGGGAAGTTAGATGATTTTCCGAAAACATTATCAACCTTTTTAGAACACTTATTAAGTACTACATGAATTTTTAAAACAGGGAAAGTCTTACGCTTCACATTATTTATTTACCCTTGACATTGTTCCATGGCTTCTTGTGACAATGCATGCCGTTTGTTGTTGAATTTGTTTCCAAATGCCAATAAGGTTGTTTTTTTTATTGTACTGTCGAGGCCTGTGATGATCTATATATTTGCCTACATTGTCTGATATCCCTAGCTGAAGAGTGTTTTTGTACTAAGTCTGAGGTCTCTGGGGAAGTTAGATGATTTTCTGAATATATTATCAAAGGAATACTTTTCCATGGTTTATTGTGACAATGTGCGGTTTGTTGTGGAAATTTGTTGGCAAATGGCAATAAGGTTATTATTTTTGTTGTATTGTCGAGGCCTGTGACGATCTAAATATTTGCCTACATCGTCTGATTGTTCTATTTGAAGAGTCTTCATAAATTAAGTCTGAGGCCTTTGGAGTTATATAGTTTTCAAAACAGTGTCAATTATCTATTACAGTACTTGACAAAGTCATTCAAGTCTTTGTTGAGTTAATATGTTCCGTAATTCAGTGCCCAGGTGGCATTTTGTTAGTATAATGTAGGAGCCATATGCGATTCATTTTGTTTTAGGGTTTTCTCCCGAGACTGATAAATTGATTTTTTATTGTTTTCTCCCAAGGTCTGTGATGATTTAAATATTTGCCTACATTGTCTGATTGCTGTAGTTGAAGAGTCTTTTTGTACTAAGTCTGAGACTTGGGGAAATTTGTATCAGTTTTGAAACACCTTTCAAGTTTTATAACTAGGGAACTGACTCTCGGCCTTTTGTTTTTTACCCTAGTTCTAATCCCAAGGCTTACTAATAGTTGGAGCCACATGGAAATGTTTATGACCAAACTGATTTATTTTATAACTCGTTCACAAATTCATACTCCAAAGGCCTGTGATGAAGAACATATTTGCCTACATTGTCTGATTGCTCTAGTTGAAGAGTCTTTTCCTTCGAGTCTGAGGCCTTTGGGAAAGCTGATAACTACCAAAAAAAACATTGATCATCTCTTGGAAATTTGTGGTTCTCCTTATTTTTTTTCTTCAATATGATTAATTCCCCATATGGATTCATTACAATGAAATGTTAAATTTCCCATATTAGCATTTGGATCATTGATAAGTGTTTTATTTATGCCTGTCATTCTTGCAGTGTGGTTCTGGGAGGTCAGTGGCCCAGATCAAGGCTGGATTTGTGGCTCGTGTTGGTCGCCGGAAAGCTGGAACATGATGAAGTATTTCTCTTCTTCTGGAACAGTTTGTTCTATACCTGTGGAAGTGGTTGATGTAGATTATTTTTGTGGTAGTAATTTTGAGATTCTGCGTCCTTTGCTAATAAGACAAGCATTTTGGTCTATGAAATTGGTTGAGGGCAAGTTTTGGTTGAAAATCTAGTGATGTTATGCCTCAGGATGTTTGATTGCTTGACAAATACACATGAAGTTGTAACATGAAGTACTATTAAATACTCCTTTTTGAGAATCCTATTGAACATATAGAATCCATTCTCTCTCTGCCCATCTTTATTAGTTACAGTATTTCCTTAAGTTTGTTCTGTAAAAGTTCTGGCACAAAAAAGTAATGATTTTATAAATAGTATTGGGGTAGTTTGTGGAGAGATCGAGAGATATCATGTCTAATCAGTCGTGTAATTAATATTTTGTCACGACTGTAAAGATCAGCAATACAATGTTAAAACAGTACAATGGAATAAAAGTTGAAATTAGGTAGCATGTTTGGAGATGCATTTAAATAAGAGCTACTGCCAAAATTTTTGCGCACCACCGCCTCAATTTGCATATTTAGAAATCATGACTAGGTACAAAAGTATTCAGTGATCATTTATACTATTATCTACAAGGATTTCTTTTACTTGATACTAGTTCGTTTGATCATTCTAACTTATTTTCATAATCTGTGATATCTAAATATTCAATGTGCTTGAAATATAGATACCTTCCACAAACTCATTGACCGTCGCAACCCTTTTGTAGACCCATGGTGCCATGAATTCTGTGTACACTATACACCGAGTAGGATTGATGGTCCTGCCTAGACTCAAATTCGATTCATTCATTTTTTATAACCAAACAAATAGACATCATAAAAAAAAACAAAAAGTTATGGCAAAGGCAATAACTTGAAAATAAATAAAAATGCGACTTTAAAGAACAACTTGGATCACTATTTTTTAAAATAATTTTGTAGTTGGAGTTGTACTCCATCTTTCCCTCATCTAAGTGTTAACTTTTACCATTTTGTCCATTTATCATTAAGTGTCTATTTTCACTTTTACTATAAATGGTCATAGACTCACGTTCCAATACTCATTCAACTTATATTTATTATAAAACAAATATTTAACAGTGAGATTCATATTCTACTATTTTTTTCAACCTATTTTCTTTTACATTTCTTAATATCTGTGACGATTCAAAATTTGACACTTAATCAGAGACAGATGGAGTATTTATAAATCAATTTTCCTTTTTGTAGTTTGGGGCTATATACTATCAGTTCATGGTTGCACCTTAGAATTAGTGGAATTCTGTCAAGTCATGTCTTTGGCGCGCCACGTAGGATAAGTTTGTGTCGGAAATTTATCGGGTCGGGTCGGATGAGAAATTTATACAGTCCGGTAAAAATCATAACTTTTCATGTAACATTTAAAGTTTATGGGCAAAAACAAACTATTTTAAAGGTTCATGACTTTACAGGCAATTTGTCCCTTTTAAAAATACGGATATAACAACACAACCGATTCTACATAAAGAAGACAATCAATTAAATTGTTGTCAATGCAACCGGCGTGTTGCGCGGCGCAGCTGCGGCTGTTCATTATAAGCCGTCTAGGCGTCGCGGCGGAGGTGGAACAGCCGAGTATACGACGGAGCCGGGTGGAAGGGCGGCGTTCACGCGGCTATGCCGCGGCGGCCGTCGTGTTAAATATTTTTTTAAAAAAAAATTATCTATAAAATATATATTCCCATTCCATTCCATTCCGTTTCATTCTATTTATTTTTGGCTTATTAATTTTGTTCTAATCCAATTAAAATATACCAATAATTAAAAAAATGTGAGGCGTGGCTGTGATTGGTTGGATAAATTTTATGTGGCTGAGGCATGACTATGATAACTAAACGGACTAAGTGTTTTTTTTTTGTTGAAGTGTGGTTGTTTCACTATCGTGGGACTCTCTTAGGTGCACTAACTATTTAATAAGTGTGCAAATACAAGAGGGATCTCAAATCAGTCGATGAAGGAGTTGATGCTCTAACTGCTACCGAATGAAATACGGAAATTTGTGGTGCTTTCACATTTGAATTCAAAGTAAACTCAAAGGACAGACTCGTACATCTATTTTGATGTGATCCAATTACGTAGTAGAAGAATTATCATATTTATGGTGATATTTTTCATTTGACACCCAATACTCAATAGGTACATCGACGTCAATAATTTTGTTATATATAAAAACCACCTTTAGTAATGACCTTAGGAATATTGCTTAGAATGCTTAGAATGACGTATGCATTAGTTTAACAACGTATTATATCCAATAATAAATGTCACACTTTACTTTTTACTAATTTATCCTGTATAAGATGTCACATTTTTTTTTAGAAAATGTTCTTTCACATTAACATATTATTTTGACTTCACTTAACACACAAACCAACATTTTCTAAAATCTCATGGAATTACCCAAGTGTGTCATTAGTAGAACGGAAGCAGCATGTTATAGTACTAATGACCATCAGTTGGGAGAAACGACGAAAGCCTAATTATATAGGCATTTGTGTCAACTTTGTAGTAACGCCATGCATCAAACGATTGGGCGTGTTAATCATAATAGCGTAAACAAGATTATTAATCCATTATTATATATTCAAAGTTGGCTTATAATTATGTTTATTACGAAAATAGAAATGTGGGAGTGGGACCCCTGAAATAGTGGCTTCTTAAATAGCAGAAATCACGTAGAGCCTCTCTTCTTAAAAAGGAAAATAGAGTTTGGTAATAACACTAATATGAATCTGACATATTCTCCGGAAAGTGTTATGTGAAAGGAGCTCCGTTGCAAAAAATATTTGATTTCCATAACACTAATCTCGATCTACACAAGCTGGTGATGAAATAATCATAATGTCGTCGAGAACGCCGTGCAGATCGCTGGTCCCGGACATGGATCACCACGTCAAGCGCATGCTCAAGCTCATCGATGAGGACGCCGACACCTTCACCAAAAAGGTCGAACTCTACTACCAGAGACGCCCCGAGCTCATCGCCCTCCTCGAGGATCTCTACCGGATGTACCGCTCCCTTGCCGAGCGCTACGACCACGTCACCGGCGACCTCAGGAAGACCATGCCTTCCGATCTCCAATCCCAGTGCTCCGGGATCACGGATCTCGGATCCGACCCCCCCTCCACCATGCCCTCCCCTGGGGCCAGCCGCGCCGCTGGATTCGACTTCTTTTTAGGCCATCACGGAAAGGAGGGGGATGATCAGTCCTCCATTTTGGAGTTTGGATCGGAACCTGACGATTCCCCTGTGAATTACTACTCGAGCATGCATAGCAACGACGACGAGGTGGCGAAGGAGAGGAGCGCCGCCGGCAATGGCGAAGTTTTGGAGTCGGAGTGCAAGATTCTGACGCTGTGGGAGGAGCACCGCCTCACACGCGAGAAACTGCTGGCGTCGGAGCAGGAGGTGGCGCGGCTGAGGCAAGATCTCACGAGCAAGGGATTTCCATTGCAGAATTTGCAGCATCAGCTCAAAGTCATGCAGAAGGAGATCTCTGACCTGAGAGAGAAGCTCGACGAAGAGAAGGATGAGACTGCGAAGCTGCATGAGACCATCGCCAAGTACAAGGCCAACGTTGCAGAGCTTGAGGCCGGGAAGGTGGAGATGGAGGAAAAGTATGGCTTGGAAATCGAGCAGTTGAAGGCGGAGATAGAGGAGCTGCAGGAGAAGGAGGAGACGGAGATGAACGAGAAAGATGATCGGATTGACCAGATGAGCAGCCATCTGCACCAGATGCAGGTGGAGCAAGTCGATCTGATGGCCGGAGCTGAAGCTGCACGTAAGGTGGCGGAGGAGCTCCGGTTGAAGATTAAGGAGCTGGAGAGAGAGGTGGAGAAGAAGCAGCAGATCATAGCAGCAGGTGCAGAGGAGAAGCGCGAAGCCATAAGGCAGCTCTGCTTCTCTCTTGAGCATTATCGCAACGGCTACCATTGCCTCCGCGACGTCGTCATGGGGCAGAACTCGACTACATCTTAAGCTTACTTTTGTGATATTTTGTCTGGTCTGTTGCAGTCGTCTTCTTGTTCATAAGTAGGTCTCTGGTCTAGGTGAGTCTTTTTGGCGTTGTTTGTGTCGAAAATTCATGTATCGTCCTCTTTTTCATGGTGTGTTTTTGCAATTCCAGACTATTGGAAAAAATAAAACCCAACTGTGTAGTTTTCAGATTGTGTAGCCTATGTAAGAAATGGCATACCTGCCATGCCTGTAGTGTAGGAAATCAACACAGATATCAGTGTGTGATTGATTGGCATATGGTATATACATAAGCCCGGTTTTATTATCTTCCTCACTTAAAACTGGACCCCATTTATTGATATGCAGTTCTATAAAAAACGAGAAAATTCCTGGCTTTATTTACAAAATCGAAGATGGTGGCAGGTTAGTCAATCCAAAACAGGTGAGTTACATAAACACTGGTGAGGCAAAAAACCACCTCAAGTGTACGAGACTATCTTCATTTCAGCACATTTTTGTATGCAACGTTCCACATCACAGCACGAAGATGTCTTGAAGCAAAGGGAAGTTATCCTTTCTGTCAATCGATGAAATAAGATTATGACTAGAAAACAGAAACAAGGACGAGGAAAGCATCAAAATTAGACCTAAAGCTCTAGTGACCTTTGAGTCCCGTCAATCTTCTCAGTCATCCCAGGCGTCGTCCGCAGAGCCCTCTTTCCTGCCTACTGCAGGGACCATCATATGCCTGTATTTGTCCTCCACATTTATTGCCGTTGAACCCACCAATGACAGCTTTGATAGTGTAAGCTTTGAATCTTTTGAAGCAGCTATAGCTTCTCTCTCCTTTCTTCTTGCAGTCTGATAAATTCATGCACATATACTAGTATTAGTATAAGGTTTTCATTCTCATTCTAATTATTTTGGGAGCTGCCTCTTTAAAGGAGATTACAAGTAAAATGAAAGCACTTACCTTTCCAGTCGCGAAAGTTAAGGAATTACCAGACTCGACATCTTGGATTGCTTTCTTTATTTGAGCTACAAGAAACTGTAACAAATGCTCACGTAAGAAACACTAAAAGAAATAATTATAATTCAGCATTTGAGATGCAAAAGACAGAAGACAATCGCCTTACCATGTCACGATCAGTATAAAACGATGTAGCTTGGCCCGTTGATCCTGCACGACCGGTTCTTCCAATCCGGTGTACATAATCTTCCATGGTCTAAGTTTCGTATCCCCAAAAATAAATTAGTCAAAATTAGGATTCCAGATTTTTAAGTTTGATCAATCAAGCTAGACAGAAACAAGCTGGTTTATAGGTCCAAATTTCAACGTAGACAATTGTAGTTAGATGTCATTTGAAAAGCTATGTAAACTATAATATGATAGTATGAATTACTCTATAGTGTTAATATACAGCTAACTGGTAATCTGCATATAATGCTTATGATAGCAATCCCCAGATAAATTGATATGAGATGAGAAAGAGACTTCCATGCAGCATCTAGATTTACCTTTGGAAGATCCAAATTGATGACATGAGCAACCCCAGTAACGTCCAATCCCCGTGATGCAACATCTGTAGCAACCTGCAAATGATAACAAAAAAGGTAACAGAAGGTTTTCAAAAGTCCAAGACAATGGAAAGATGATGCCAAATCAAGTAATGTTATGGCGTTTAGCGCCATGGCGCCGCCATATTCACTATTTGACAACATTGATTATCACATCTGAAGTAAAGAAACAACTATTGCTCCAGAACATTTGATCTATATACCAATTAGGATCAAGCCTCAGACACTGCTAGATGCAAAATATGCTAATTCTTTGATGGATGAAAGCTGCATCTAAATTTCATAATATATGACAATACTTCATTGAGATGATCCAGTTCACCTTTTTAAACAAGTTAACATGAATAAGTGAAAGAAAAATAACAACAGAGACAATGGTTTTGATCAAGTTGTTTCCATGTAACCAACCAAAGGTTTGTGAAGCAATTCAGGGAACATAGCAAGATGCAAAACTAACCAAGACAAGACCAAATTAATTTAAATAGTCAACAAATAGAGGGCAGTTCCTAGAAATTACCAGTATCCTAGTAGGACCATGTCTAAAATCGTGGAGAGCAGCCTCCCTCTCACTTTGACTACGACCACCATGAAGAGAAGCTGCTTGCAGGCCTTGTTGAATCAATGCGTCAGCGACTTCATCACATCTGCTCTGAAAGAACATATCCATATGCAACATTTTGAGCATACAGCGGAGAGAAAAATACAGGAGGGGGGGGGGAGGAGTTAATTGAAATGAAAGTTTATCTGCAATGCTATGCTAAGATGACTGCATTATACAAATGAATAGCAGTAAGGAGAAATATCCCATTATTGCAACTGTTCAGACAACTAGCCAGCAAGATCTGAAATTTGAAATCATTAAAGTCATTAAAATGTTTGGGGACAATCTAACCTCACAGTTGTATGAGACTCAATGCTTACTAATTACAGTATTTTGTGACAATTACAGAGTGGATACCACAAAATAAAAATATTCTCTAGTTTAGTTTAACAAGCATCAGAGCCATCACCAAAAAGGATCATGGCATTCTAACAGGTTGACCTTTTGCAGAAATTGAAGAAGGGCAGCAGTTGCTCAGTCGGATAATTTTAACTTCAATGTCAACTTCTAGAAGAGCATGCGCCAGAGTTCGATTTTGAATGTAAAAAGGGAGTTGGCCAAGATATCTGTGTGACAAGCCGTGATGTTGTTCAATGCGTTCAGATGTAATCATGTAATAGTTAATCACACGCTGATTAACAAGTAGATCTAGTGGCTAGTTAAGGTCAAGATGACTTACTAAAAACTTTCTTATTGCCCATATGAAATTTGTTTAAAATGTGTTTTTTGTAACTAAAAGTTCAGATGTACACACAGACCAGACAAAAAATTGATGCGAATTCCTCTGTCACAAGCAGAAAAAAGATAAATGCACAATTTATAGCATTTCCCTTTTTCATATACAACTAGAAGCAAATTCATAGTCATGGTCCCAATATATGTTAATCATTTGCAAGTAGAGAATTAATATCTTTGGAAACAAAGTTTTGGTTAAGTTCTTCAATCCATCAACGTCTAAGTTGTCAGCATAGAAGTCCAGAAGTACCAAATATTAGAAGCATAAAAAGATTCATAGATCATTAATATAACCAATGGCCGGCGGCCACACTTCAAAAGAAATGTAAGTAATATAGCAATGAGCATAGATGTGACTTGGGATCACATCAGAATTTAAACTAGAGTTACAATAACACTAAATGGAGATTATAAAAGTCACCGCACAAGGAATGGTGGGTCAGGAAGTGTAATGTCAATCGCATGTGAGCATTGATTGTCGTACCTTCCGTTCCACAAAAACGATGGTCAAGGGGAATGAGTGGCTACACTTTTGAGATTGGGCAGCTGCCTCAACAAGCATATCTAGCAGCCTGTCAATCTTCATACCATAAACAGCTATTAATGTGTTGAATCACACAAATATTAGGCAATAAATACCAAGTTTCATTTACCCACTATTAAACCTGATATTTCACATCCAAAAAAAAGAACTAACACAGAAGTCCAGCCATATGCCATACTTATTAAAATACTTGATTTCATTGTAAGTATGATACATATATATAGTACTCCCTCTGTCCCATAAATAACGTGCCCAAAGAAATTTAGTGTTGTTTGTTTTGTTAAAAGAGAAAGGGTCCTACTTTAGTGCTGTTAGTATTGTGAGTGGGGAAAGAATCTCACTTTAAGGGTATTGTTATACAAAGTGATTGTATATAAATTGTGATAGTAAGGGTAATATTGAAACAATTTGTGGTGGGTTAATGTGCAAAAAAGGGAAGTAGAGAAAAAGGCATATTTTTATGGAACGGGTGAAAAAGGATACTAGGCATGTTTTTATGGGACAGGGGGAGTATATTTTATCAGCATAAAAAACATGAGCCCGACCCAGACTTTTGTGGATACCTCTCCCTGCCCAAACAAAATGCTTAATGTTCTATATCTTATCAAGAGAGCACATTTCAGAGTATAAGGGAGGTCATGTTTTTATTTGGAGACCTAAAAGAGCAGTGGGCGCAGGTGTTCGTATATCTTACATGGGAACAACATTACCAGTGAATCATCACTGGAACAATATATTGAAAAAAATTAATTTGAGGGAACCTATCCATGTCCAACATATGGTCATTCTTAAGGTGATCAATGGTAGTCTTCTGTCAAGATTTAACTTATGCAGTCTTTTATTGTTATTTTATTTTTTGATAAGTAAATGTTGTTCCACCGGTTTAGACATATTTGTGCTTGATTTTCACATTTTTACTCCACTGATTGCTCACCAAATGAACAAATTCATAAGAACTAGGCTGAAGCAAATAATAAGATATCATTTAGAAAGTAGGGATAGAAGGTTCTGCTAAGATATATGACTGCGTACAACACTAAAAATGTAAAATTCTGCTTAGCAGCATAA
Source organism: Salvia hispanica (assembly GCF_023119035.1). Lineage (NCBI taxonomy): Eukaryota > Viridiplantae > Streptophyta > Magnoliopsida > Lamiales > Lamiaceae > Salvia > Salvia hispanica. Next base: position 25,200,517 of record NC_062969.1, read on the forward strand.
TAAGTTCTTCATCAATTGAGTGCAAACAAAATACCTTCTCATTTTCTGGTACCTTCTCCAAAACTTGGGATACATTTGCTGTTGGGCTGCTGACTTTTCCAACTTTTATCCGTACTGGATCTGTTAAGTATTCCTAAAATTTGCACACAAGAAAAAGGCCATGAGTTTACATGTTTTGACCAAAACTATACAACATTTTTCTTAAAAAAAAATTTCCCCCCTGATTCAGTGCTGCAGGATTTACGAAGTTAGAGAATATACACAAGCAAAGTCTCAAATATTATACTTATTATCATCAAGTAAAATCTAACCTGTGCTAACTCTTCAATCTCAACTGGCATTGTAGCACTGAAGAGCAAAGTTTGATGCTTCTTGGGAATATTTTGCATCACCTTAAACAACATAATCAAAAAGCAGGAAATGTTTAAGTTTAGAACACAATATGCACGTTTTTACAGGACTATAGAATTGCAACAAAGAATAAACATGTTTCTATTGCATGATTAAAAAAAAAGTGCAGTAGCCAGAGTAAAAAGTACCAAAGGGAGCAGAGGGAAATTAACAACTATCAACAGATTGACCAACATGGTTCAGTTCAACGAAACCTATGGACAAGGTGATAAATTCAAATAACAAAAAACCAATGGAAATATTTTCAATTAATATCCTCTTCTTCACTTTCTAAATCTTGTAATAAAATGCTAATGGAGTATTCGATAAACCCAATTATAGCTTCCACATAGAGAGTGAGAGAGAGATAATGCTACTGGTTGACACAGTGGACACCAAAATTATAGTGCCTTTATTAGGTGAGGGTCCAGCAAAAGAAAAATCGGAGCAAAATGTTTGATCCAAGCTTTTGGAAACTGAATGATCAAGTCTTATCTTTTTTCCAACTGCTCATGGTAATTGGTAGAGCTCATGAATCATGATGATTATGTGCAAGAATATGAGCAAAAAACTATGTTTCAGCTGTCAGCTTTAAAGATGTTTGATACTGATTATAGGCTTTATTGAAGCTTCAATATACACCATGAAACCAATTATACATCAGTTAAAATCCAGTAATAACAACTACTGATGACATTACAAATTTACAATACCAAAATATGGAAGTCCAAAACAATCATTTAATATCAATTTGAAATTGTAAGAGCTATTAGCTATGAACATAATAACATGGACTATGAAAGAGCCAAAGCAAACTAAAAAACTCAAGAAACACGGGGAGGTGTGAGGGCGATAGTATTTATATTTTGACACCATACCTCTCTTATCTGAGGCTCAAATCCCATGTCAAGCATTCTATCAGCTTCGTCAAGAATGACAAACGATATCCTCAATAAAGAAGTATTTCCCTGTTGAAGATGGTCAATAAATCTTCCAGGAGTAGCAACTACTATACTAACCCCAGCCCGCAGCTCAGACCTCTGTGGTTGCATTCATTAGCAGAAGGAAATCAAAATTACTAACAAACCAGATTAGATTCGTCAATAACAAAACAAGCAATAAGTTATCCAACATAACTAACACATTTCAAAATTCAATACCTGCTCAGAAATGTTTGTTCCACCCACAACAATTGCAGTTTTGAATGAGTCCAAAGATCGGCTGAAGGCTTTCACCTTGTAAGACAATATGCAGTGATCAACATAGTATCTAGTGCAAAGCGACATAAAACTTGCACTGAACAATTCATAAATGATGTCCAACTTCACAAAACTTAAGATCAGCTCTGTGCTAGAGCAAGAAAAGTTCCCATCTAGATCTACGCAAAAATTAATACGGTTAATATTGAAAAATAGATAAGAAACAAATTACAAGGAGAAACAGGAAAAAAACATTTGACACGCATCACATGAAAGGCAAAGGATTTTGCTTCATTTCTAACAACTTTATTTTTCAATCCACCTAACTTCGAGAACAAAAGGGGAAACCAAAATTCGTAAGTAAATTCCAGTGTCATTGTACATCAATTTAATAAAATAAGCCTTACTTTTCACATTTTAGTCATCTCCCATAATCTGCAATAAGGATAATATCATGAACCGTGACAAAGAGGAAATTTCAAGCGAAATAAATCATAAATAGCATTACAAATACAAGATTACTTTACAGATGACAGATCTTGTAAGAAACCAGAAAAATTAAATGCATATATCTGATACTGCTACTTAACAACAAAATATTAATCCTCACTTCTTTCTCTATTTGTTGAGCCAGCTCTCTGGTTGGGGCTAATACTAATGCCAAAGGTCCATCTCCACGCCGAATAGGAGGCTGGGCCAGGCAATGCTGAAAGAATAGTAATTAATCTAGATTAGGACATGGTATTGCAAGAAAAAAATTATAAGCTGCAAACAGAATTTAATTAAGAGATGAACATTGTGAAATATTTAAACCTGTATCATAGGTATGGTGAATGCAGCTGTTTTCCCACTACCAGTTTCTGCACAACCCAAAAGATCCCTTCCACTTAGAGCAACTGGCATAGCCTGAGCTTGAATTGAAGTTGGGGTGGTATATCCATGAAATGCTATGTCTTTCATGATGCTAGCATGCAAATTCTGCAGAGAGTGGAAGTGAGTACCTTCCGCAATTTGTACAACTGTGGAAGTGTGGGACAGCAAAGTAAATCATTCACTAAACCCACAAATCATTACCATGTCAGTAAAGGACTCAATAGGAGCTGATGCAGGTTGCGAATCTGGTGGAACTGTAGCATCAACGTTAAGCCTCATGCAAACCTCCTCGACCTGAACATACAAATACATGGCACCAACTAAAAGATCCTTGACATAAATCTCACAGAATAATTAGCTAACCCTCACGTGACACTATTGCTTACAAAAGAGAAAAACCATTTATTAATGAGCTCCATATTGTTCCATTTGGACCAAGGTTTAGCATATGAAAGCAACAAGGAAATCCAAAGCCACTGAGCCTAAACAATACTGTCCTCCCCTTCAATGCAATATAATTTACCTTTTTCCAATTTAAAAATAAATAAATAAGTTGGAAGCAAGAGAACTCTATAAAAGAATAGAAATGCTAAATCGATGAATGCAATGACAGAGCTCACAATAAACATCAAGTGTGACAGCACTTCTTTGAATACCGAGTGAGCAGAAGCAAACTCCTGATTGATAATTTTGTTTTCTGATTTGATGTAAGGCATGTTGGAAATATATTTTTGGAGCAAAACTGCCACCATCATGTACGTTTTATTTTCAATTAAGATCCTACAGTTTTTTACAGGCACCTGGTTAAGTACTTTTCGAGTATCAATTTTCATACTTATGAGCTGTATTGTCGATGAATCACATGATTTAAGGTGTATGTGCATATAATGTCAACAACACTTATAAAGCATTCGCTGTGAGTCCTAGTTTACCAGTATGAGTCATCAAATGATCAAAACATAATAAGATTGAAAAGGGGAAAACATCGAGTGTGATTCATACATAAACTAGTCAAACTTCTTAGCTCAAATTCACATAGTACAACAACAAGAAAAAATGATTCTATAAAATTAACAACAGAAAAGTAGAGTCGGTTATCAAACCTGTTCCGCATTCAGCTGCATAACACGGTCGGACGGCTGCCATTGCGGAGCGACCGGCTCTGGCACCGATGCGGCGTAATTTCCGGAGCTCCGAGAACCGGCATTCCACAAATTAATTGAGTTGCCATTGTTATTGTTGCTTTTAGCGGAAGCAAATTGAGAGTAAGAGCCGTTGAGCTGCTTGGAGTGAAAATGATCGGAGTTGCCGTTTACTAGGGTTTTGGCGGCTGAGACGGGGTTGGCGGAAGAGTTTCTCAGGTGAGGAGGAACATACGACATCGCTGCAGGATAGGATGGATGAGTACGTGCACTGAGAGCAATGAGAGAGAGAGCTCAGCTCAAAATGGGTGGGGTTTTTGGAGTTGGGCTTTAGATTTTTATGGGCTGCTTACCATTGGGCTAGGTTTTATACGTCATTTCTCTTATTAATATTTAATATATGATTATAATTTCAAGTTTAATTTTGTTTTAATTGAAACTACATCTAACTAGTATAGTAGTAGTATTAAAAAAGAAGTATAATTGTGTGAGTGTTTTGGCCTAGCATGGAGTGGTTAATGCTCAAGATCAATGATCTTGGATTCGAGATTATCGTGACGCAGTCTTTAAATATTTGTTGGTTTAACAATAAAAAACAGAGTATAATCATATTCATATGGAATGTATCTTCGATATGAAAGGGAACATGATAAGATATCAAATTGGAACGGAGATTATTTTGTGTTTGCGGGACAAACAAGTGAACTATGTTGGTTAAGTCATTTTTAACTACTAAGTTATCTCTGAATTTGCATGTGTTAGATTGGAAGCAAGTAGATGATTTACGTGGATAATGAAAGGGATAATCATCGGTTGAAGTCGAGCTGTATATCAAGAGTATAAATGTTTACTAATTAAGTCGAGCATAATTAATAACTATTATCGAGGTGCAAGCTACTAACTTGCTACTCTTTAATGACACGACCACATGGACATGGTAGTTAAATTTATTGAGTAGTGAAAAAAATATTGCATCTAGATATGTTTAATTGTCTGAATGTATTTTAATAATAAGATTGAGCATTTATCACGAAGTATTTAAATTTAATACTGAAATTGTCAATAAAATCACCATAAAACTAAACCTAAGAACATGGACTAGCGTGTAAGATTGTTAAAATATATAATTTGATCTGTCATCCATGTATAACTATTGGGGGAAAAAAAAGTATTGGAAATTTCACGCTTGATTTATAAGTTTTGCAATAAAATACTATTGATTACCATCTTAATTCTTAGGTAACCATCAACCGAATTAAGTTATGTTAAAATAGTAGTTAAATACATTAAAAATCACAAATGTAATTGGCCTATTAGCTCAGTTGGTTAGAGCGTCGTGCTAATAACGCGAAGGTCGCAGGTTCGAAACCTGCATGGGCCATTTTTTCTTAATCGCAAATATAGGCCCTTTTTTCGGCTTCTAAACCATCTTTATTTTTTTGGACATAGTTACGAACAAGTATCACCATTTTTAAATATACTAGTACCTTTTATTTTGGCAAAATTAATTCGACAAAAATACACTTATTTTTTGTACACAATAATACGAGGTTTAACGTAAGTTGACCCAAATTGAATTATATCAAATAAGGCTAAATGGAGTTAGTAAACATAGCACACAGTACATCACATAAAAACAAACTCATACACATTATTCAAAAGTGTATAAAGATTCAACAATATATACCAAATTAATTAAAAGCAAGCAAATCAAATTTAATATTAGCAATAAACAAGTCTATTATCAAAGTCTTTCACTAATATTTTCGACCACGTGATAATTAAATTTACCAATGTTGGAATAAATATTTAACTACGTGCATAGATTGTATAGTGGCGCTCTGTATTTATTTGATTGAATAGTTTGAATTACTTGCATTCTTGTTACTCTCATCATTGGTTTGGTTTATATTTCCATGACTGTCGCAAAGATTTATCAATGAAGACATATACTCCATAAAAATTGAAAACATATGAATATTTGTATTTCTTAAAATTCATTTGATCAGTTGCACACATAATTATTGTGAAGAAAACAAAGTTTAACGAATCATATCTCATTTAAAATAACTAACAAAAAAAAGTAAAGTATAAAATGGCCACGTTGAGCATTAATCTTGTAATTTCCTTTCCCGCTGCTTCGAGCCTCGTTAATCGTTCTCTATTTCCGATTTCACGACTGCTGATTTCATCATACCTCTCCATCTCCGTTGCCGTTTTGCCGCCGATTACTATTAAAGGTAATCGATTCGCGACGATTCGCGAGTTAGAGTGTGAAGAAAAACTGAATTTCTGTTATTTGATTTTTTCTAAGGGTTGCTGCAGGACTTTTGCTGCTTAAAAACGTATTAAAATTGTCTCTGACACTACATACAGTCTGATACAGTACCAATACGCGCTCTCATCGTTTTTATATGTTTACTGTAGTTTTTCGCAGGAAATTGCAGTTTGAGATGGTTGATTCAATTTTTTATATTCGCATATGTAATTGTCTGCAGTGGTATAAGACGATCCTAATCCATTTTAGGGATTTTCTTATGTTACATTTCTGCAATTTTATGTTCAGGATTTTCCTTGCGAATATAACTTACACACACATGTACATATATTGAATAAATTTCCAGTAAACAAGACGAATCAGGTCAATTGGATATTCAGATTTTCCATTCACTGTTTTTACATAATTAATTTTGTGTCATTATCTCTAGCTGGTACTTCCAGTCACTATTTCTCTTGACCTTTTATAGTGGCAAGACTGACTGCTACACCTGGCAATAAAAAATGTTACAATGGATGGGTGGATCAAGGCGGAAAGTGACAACAGTAAGTTTTTAAGTGCAAGTTGCAATTGAATCTTCATTTTATGTTAATAATATTTGACATCATGAATTGGGAACACCAATGAGTTTATGGGTAGAGACCATTTGTTTTTAGCTACATTTTCTTGTCCGGTTTCTGATTGAGATTATGCTTCATTCACTTCATAATTTTCTGGCTACTATATAATCTTGTTGCTTAGTTTTGAATTCTACTTTTGAGGCAAACCGCGGTTACCTTTTTCTATAAATTCTGTGTATTTGCATGTGTTATGGTTCTTCAAGGAGATTGGATAATGTTGCTTAAATTGTTCCACATAAATAGTTTATCTTTGGTTTAACATATGTAACATTTGTTTTTTATGTGCTGTGCATTACGTTAATTAAATTGATGGGGTGGAAAATTGCAGTCAAGAAAGTCAACTCATAAAAGGTAGAGTAGTACACTTATCTTGATTTTTACTTTCTTTCTACATTCTTCCCTATGATCTTGTTGTCAATATTTTGTCAAATTTCCCACACGAGATAGATGTCTAACTAACTTTGTAGACAGAAGCAATATTTTGAGCAAAGGAGACGGCAGCAGCAGTGTGCTGGTTTAGAGAGCTGCATTGATGGAAAACGCGCATGCACTCTGCATTATGACTATAGTAGATCGCTTGACATTCTTAGTCTTCAAAATTTAGCAACTGTAGCTCAGGAACACAATACGAGTACAACAACTGGTAATTTTTCTGTAACTTTTGAGGTCTAGCAAACCAGAATTTTCTTGGATCAAAATAATAAACGCTCATGCACTGTGTTGTTGCAAATTTTCGGTTCTGATTAAAATATCAACATTTCATAGATCCATGCTTCTGTTATAAGCCTGGCGTGTCATCTGATATGTTTAATATATTCTTGAATATAGAGTTGTAATCAAAGAAAGTAGAAAAGAGCATAAGCTTATCGAACCTCCCAGGGATATTGGGCCAAAAGTTAGGCTTAGGACAGTTTTATCTTTCGAGTTTCAATACCAGTTTACATTTTACATTTTCAATTTCTTTCAGTTCATTCATATCAGCTAAATTTGGAGGCTATCTTAGTCAATGTAGAGTGCACAGGCAATAGATTAAGAGCTAATTGTTTTGTTTCTTATAGTTTATAACATACACAAAATATGTAGATTTGCTCTATCTTTTTTTTTTGTGGCAACATAGTCGTATAAGGTACTGCTGAGCTTGAAAATTTAGTATCCAATATAATTTTATCTACTCCATATGACAATCAATTTCCACTCCTTCCTAAAAGCAAGTGATAACTTGGAGAATGCTGATTTCTCTCTGAACGATCAAGATGCACTCCCTTCTCAAGTTATTTTCACCAGGGATGGCGTTTCTGTGGATCAAGCTGAGAATAATGAATGTATGTTTCCGTTCTTCACTAATTCATCCTTTTGATCTGACAAACTACACATTTGCCGCTTAAAATGGTGGATAGCATATGTTTCATAAGAGTCAGTATATAATACTCTCTTCGTTTCAGGGGCTCCATCAAATGGCACAGAGGCTGAATATCCAAAGAAGTAAGCTCATTTCAGTGTGAAATTTGCCCTTTAAAGTCTGTAATGCTCATTTTATTGTGAGATTTGTCCTTTAAAGTCTCTAATGTGATACCATTCATTATAAATCTCTTAATATGCTAAAGATAGAAAACAATAACTTTAAGCTGGGTTAAGTTTAACACATGGAAGTGGGGCCTCAAAATTGATTAAAATTTCACATATTAGCTGTATCTCTGCACTGCATTTGTTGTCTTTTCACAAGCTGCTATTGTCATTTAAAATCAAGTATTCCAATTTGGGAGGAAAGTTTTAATAGTCATAACTTTACAGGGACTCAGTTCATTTACAGAACGGTAATGGAAATTTAGCTGGAAACTTCAGTGACCTGGATTCTTTCAAGTTGTCCATGTCACACCGTGAGCACCAATCTGGGATTGTCTTTCCTTCTATGTTTATCTATCTCGTGTGTCATTCCAACTTTAAGGACATCTACTACCTTTCCCAGTGAATCATTCTTAAGAATTGCATTTCTCCCTTTCCTTATAAATCACTGGATTGGAGCAGAGTTTATGATTGTATGTTGAGTTATAAGTTAAAAAATTCTTATTTGTTTTTCGATTTCGGCAGAGATACGTGTCATCGATTTACTTGGTGATGACTCAACCAGTAATGCTGAGGAAAATTCATTACGACAGGAAGGCCATGTCGCATTCTCAGTCGAAGGTTTTTATCGCTGAGTGTTGATTTCTAACTATTCTTATAAATTTCCAAAAGACCATGTGATGATGTTGCCTGAATTATAGATGTACAATAAATCTTATCCGATTGCAGGGAATATGTTTGAGGATAGTTCGTTATGTAATTAATCCAGTAATAAAAGGTTTAGGGTTGCAACTTAGTTCTGTTGTTGAGCATTTCTGAAGTGTGTAAGAATTATGGGACTTGTACATTTGTTAGGGCCTTCATTACCTTTCATATTTAAAGTAAATTGGCTTTAGAAAAATTAATTGAAGCCTTGAATATGAGCACACGTTTCACATTGAAAGACTGCTTTTGCACTTCAGGTCTTGGACAAGTGGACACAGAAACTCCAGTTCACTCCCCAAAGATACCTGGAAGGTTAGTTGAATTGGCATATTTACAGGTTTGGTGACGATGCACAATGCATGGTTTATAAATTTGACATGCAAAGACATTAGCCACTTTGAGTGCATTTTCTTGAGATTTATATTTAAGGATTTACTTTAAGCAAAGAAATAAATAAATTAAGTTGTCAATAGGAACACAGACCTTAAATCAAATTGAGTTTCTTTGTTGTAATAAGGTTGTATTTCTATATTTATTTATTCGTACTGTAAGGCTCATACATGACTGCCTCATGTAAATGTTTCTTTTGGTTTGTGCTTTTCAAGAGTCAGATATTTCAGTTTCGTCAACATCTAAACACAAATTTTATATCTGACTCCTTTGCTTGCAATTGTAATAATATTTGGAGTCTGGAATAACAGGAGACGTGGTGTTTTACAATATTGAAAAACTTACAGTTTCATGCTTTAAACATTTTGTCTCCACCAAAAATAAATTTACTGATGATTATCCTTCCTGAATTATTTTTTCCTTGTGCCTAATGATTTATACATTGCAACTGCCAACTATTAAGTACCCAGAGTAGTCAATTATGAATATTGCCTCAACAATTTTCTTAAGAGGGATCACCACGCATCCACACCTTCCTTTTCAGATATACAGCTTCCAAATTGACAACTAATATGATATTCAATCGATGTAGGACTATGATGTTGAAGTATTATCTTATATACTTCATGCTTGCAATATACATTAGTTCATATTATAAATACTAAAGACTACAATATTGTCCATCTAGTACTCTGTATTTGTGCCCATTTCCTTGGTACCCTCAAGGCCTCAAACCTAGTACTACATCGTATGCATAATGGTAATCTGATCAGCTCCATCTGTTTTTTAATGATGACAGATCCTTTCTGGACTGTTACTCTCCACCAAAAAAGGCAGTGAGATTACCTATCACATCCAAACACTTGGATTATGGATTTCATGACCTAGGGTCTAGATTGGTAAGAACATTTTTACTGCATCTCATTTGTGATGGATATTTTTTAGGCTGATGGTTATTAACAAAGAATAATGCAAATAGTTTGCATGAACTGCAACAAATAGAAAAATCATTGCTCTTGAAATATTCTATGTCAAATGTAGAATCTAAATCAAATTAGTTCATACTACAAAGAATAAAAACTCATAGAAAAATCACACATCATAGTATGAAAGAAAATAAGACCAAAAGGAAGGAATAAACAAATAACACTCCATCTCTCATGAATCTGCCGCTTTCTTTCGTTCTCTAGGCCTTGTGGTACTCTAAACCTAAAACTAATCTTCAGATCATGTCTTCACCATCCTGTTTCCGTTGTGGCTGTTTGATATGTATTCATAAAACAAAAATATGGTTGAGACTTGAGCCAACTATGGCTAAAACTTTCTGTCTTGTTTATGCAAGGTGCCTGACATGGCCATGCCAGCACCTTTTTTGATGACAATGTTGAGTAGTTTGGGTCCTGTGATTTATGCCTAGTCATTAGACATGTCATATGGAGCAAACAAAAATATGAGTGGAAAATATGGACACATAAGAATTGTTTATAAATGATTCTGATTACCACTTATAAATCACCAAAATTACTACTGTTATGTCATTACATTTGTTTCTACTCCCATCTTTTTCTGTAGTGCATCCTGTGCTAACTTTCTCCTATGGACCTATCGGAGTTATACTTGAAATTATACACCAACTGGGATATGTGCAGGATGTTTTGATGCACGATATTGATTTTTCGCCATGTAGCGGTACAATAGATCAGTCTTTCGGCACCAGGGACATGATAAATGCAGCTGCCGATCCAAAGCAGAACTTCTTAAATTTCAGAGCACCCTCTTCATACAATTGGAACTGCTCCAATATACATGGGATTTTAGAAAATGACGAACTCTTCTATAACAAACGAGACAGCAGCAGAAGAATCTGGGAAGGTTGAGGTCCCTCTGAGCAATATTATAGAATCTTCTTAATTATTAGGCTACTGTGTGATTTATCAGAAATTTAAAACTTAAATGGAAATCAGCATGCCAAATTATCATATAGGCCTTTGAATGTACTGCCTATATTCTGTTATAACCCATTACAGCATCGTATGATTTTTACTAAAAACAGCAATCTTGAATGAAAATACTAGAGGGTTACACCTGGGTTGGGCATTCAGCCGCTACACTTCTGGAAAGTCATATATGACACTTTGTTTCTTAGACTAATGTATTACTCCTAGTATATTTTTATCAGTCTATGTATTTTATCATAGTTATTCTTGACTTTGGAGAACTTTATTATATGGTTTAGCGTTAAAAAGATTGTGATATCTGACTGACACTTTTATTTTTCTATCGGCTAGGCCCTAGCTTCTTGGATGATGGCTTTGATGATCTGGAAGAGCAAGAGTCATTCTACACAAACTTTGATGGAAGAGATGTTGGTTTTGATGATTATTATCTTCCCAAAAGCCCCTGGAAGCAGGACTTGGATTTTAATGGCTGGGATGTAAATAAGAAAAGGTCTGCTTCTAGAATTAGTTGCTATCATATTGCACTACTAAATTAAGACTTTAGTTAACAAATAGGACTCATATACAGGTCCAGCATAAGAAGTCCTCAAACATACAGTGTGAAAGGTGCTACTCCTTTTGCAGATCATTTACCTTTTATATCGTTCTCCACCTTCTAAATTCATGAGCAACAGCTTTTATGACTGGCCTGCATTCTTTTCTCCTTCGAGTTTAAAGAAACAATAAACTTCTATGCCAGCTTCTGTTAGTAACAACATAACATGTCCTCAAAGCCTCTGGAAGCAGGACATAGATTTTGAAGCCTGGGACATAAATAAGAAAAGGTCTGCTGCTAGAATTAGTTGCTATCAAATTGCACTATTTGATTAATACTGCAATTAACAAATTGGATTCATATACAGGTCCAGCATAAAAAGGCCTGAAACATACAATGCGAAAGGTGCTACTCCTTTTGATAACATTTAGTACCTTTTATATCGTTCTCCACCTTCTAAATTCACGAGCAACAGCTTTTATGACTGGCCTGCATTTTTTTTTCTTCATGTATAAAAAAACAATGGAACTTGTGCCAGCTTCAGTTAGTAACGCCATAAGATATCCTAAAGGAGGGCTAATTTGCTGCAGTTCAGTATGTTCATTGAGTTCACCGCTTTAGCCTCAAGTTTCAGTTCACCGTTTTGGCCTTAAGTGTCTAGGTTAAGGTTGTGGGTCTGTTATCTCTAATGATTCACATCATGTATAATTCTGCAAATACTTGCCTTTTGTAATAATTTCACATTACTCTTTCCTTGAGGAAGAATATGAAAATATAGTCTGTTCTAAAATGATCAGAGTCACCTGGTCCCTATCCGGAACATCTTACTATGAAGGATCTTCATGGTATCAGAATCTCAGATAAGAGGTGGTAAGTAAATTTGCAGAGAGCTTCTCCATAAATATCTTGTACTATCTTGTATTTACTCATTGCTTGGCCCTGTTCTGACAGCCATTCTGATATTGAAATCGGTAATGATGTTAAAGATAACAACTCTGTGACAGAAGACTCGAGATCGAGGAGTTTGGCAAGGTTCAAGATTTTCCCTTTGGCTTGTAGTACTACCATCTTTCATTTTACTCTGAACTGATTTGAATTCTCTTAACTTATTCTGAAATCATGACAGCGAAGAATCTTGCTCTTGCACTGCAGGTTGCCCTTGTTTTATTTTATCATATTGAAGCTATAGCAAATAGTTAAACATCGTTGTTAATGTAATAGATTTTCTTTCTGCAGGAAGAGGTGCTTCGATCAATAAATCATTATAACTGAAGCTTGACAAAAAACCAAAGTACTAGATTTTGCTTTCCTTCTCTTGCTCATCCCTTTTAGATCGGTTGAGTGGTGGTGTTGTTTGTCTGCATTGATGCCTGGTATTCTTTTCAGGTTCAACTGTTCAAGCACATTTAATTCGACTTCCATACTAAACTGGATGTCAGCCATCTCCAAACCCGGTGTGTTACAGAAGGGGAAGCATCCATCCTTATACAATATCTTTGTATATCTTTACCAATACCAATTACTACTATCTAGCAAGACTTCCTAGAATGCACCTTTCTGAAGACTGAAATACTCCACTAGTTATTTAGTTGGTTATCTGAAGCCATTATCTCAACATAAGAAAATTATATGGATAAGATTTAGCAAAATGCAATAGTTTCACTTTATCTAAGGCTGTAAAATAATGGCGTATGGAGAAAGACAGTTCCATGGAAAGTAGCAAAGTAGTGTTTGCTTCTATGAATAATTGAGCCTTTGAAGTTGCATATCCAACACTTCACAAAATACACATACTCCTACATTTTAGATGTAATTGGTAACACATGAATCTCTCTCTTTTTTAATTTTTGTTCTTAAAAATGTCTCATTTGTCCCATGGACGATTATCAATTGGAGGAGAAACGGAATTAAAATATTTGGTACACATACACATAATACAACATCCTTATATACGCTGTAATCCAACCAATGTGAAATTCATCGAACCAAAATTGTAATACAAATTTTTGTAAAAACTTACCGAACTAAATTATAGTCAGAGATTAATAGTACAATAGTTTAAAATATAAAAACTAAATGTGTAGAATCTATCTATTCTAATATAAAAGCCGAGTTTTGACCTTAATTGCAAATATTTATAAGTTTTGGATTGTTTTGTAAAATGTAGATATTTTGGTTGGTCTACCAAAAAATTAATTCAATTTATCAATATGACTGTTACAAATTAATCACCAATCAAAAAAAATATTTGAATTAATTCATCTAATTATATTTCATACTATAGACCATGACACTAATTAGAGTGATAAATGTGTTGTGGAAGTTTTCTTCATAAAGATTAATAAATTTTTGGCAGTTACAGATTTTTAATAATTATAATTTAATCTTAGTATTCACTAGCTTATTACTCACTTTCTCATTACCTTTATCTATAATTAATTCCATCACTAAATTTTCTGCAAAACGAATTTGATTTCGGTATGGTTCTTGCTCTTTATCAATAGTATCTTTTTATATTTCTTCATTTTACACATTCTTTTAGTGTGATTATTATGTTACTAATATTTGTTGTTATGTTCTTACCAGAGGATAGTTGAAACTATAGACATGGAATTAATTTCTCTTAGTGATCTACAATCTACCATAACTTTATCAATCAAGGGTTGAATGCATTAACTCTGCCAAATTTGGTTTGAAATTGGTAAGTATTTTACGAAATTTTATAGTACAACCGCTAAGTTGTGTTCGCATTATTCATGAATGGAAATATTTCTCGAAATTGCAATATGGTGTTTGTAGTTGACTTTTGTTTGAAGTTCTTATCTACATATGAGAAAATTGGCATGACTAAGAAGATGGTGTCGGTGCAGGACGATGAAAGTGTTGGAGACGATGAGCGGAGAAGATGAAGGCTATTATTGGAGATAGATGGTGGCCGATGGGCGATGGTGTAGAGCTGCATGAGCATAAATGATTTTGTATTCTATTTTTCATTGAATTTTTTCATTTCTTGGTTGCATTTTGATTATTTTTTTATTAATGGACTTGACTAATTTCTATTGTTAAATCAATTTTCAATTAGTGAAATTATTGAATATTGTAGGATCATTAGTAATTAAATGGATTGATGAACAATATAATTAATTTCAATATTATTAAATTAAAAATTTGAACGTTATTAAAAAAAATCTACAAGACAATCATGAAAAGCTATTTTGATTTTTCAACATTGCCAAAAAATTATTAATAACATAATTAAAATTATTAGCTATTTTGATTTTTTAATGCCATTGGTTTGAATTAGATTAGTGATTTAAAAAAACTATATAATTCTATTTTTTTTATCATAGTTTATTTAATTTATGTTTTCAATTTTGTATGAGAAAATTCAATAGGCCGTGCAACGCACGGGGTTAGATACTAGTAAAGATAATAGTTAAAAATGCTTACCTTATTGAGGATATTGAGTTTTGGATGGAGAAGATTAAAAGACAAGTATAAAGTTTATTTAAGATTTACGAATGGGCCATTTCCCAATCAGTCTCAATAAATAAACTCATGCCCACTTATATTCTACCGTTCAACATTTACCTGCTTCCTCCATCATACAATAAGTGTTTATTTGGTGCGGGCATGAGTTTTAAAAAAATGTAAAAAATAATGAGTTGAAAAAGTTAGTGGAATGTGACGTCCCCTATTTTATATTGGTTTTATAATAGAATGTGAGTGAAATGAGTTAGCGATACCTACTTATCATTTATGGTAAAAGTGAAATATGACTCTTGTTGTGTGATGGATTGAAATGACAAAATGTGACTCTTATTGTGGGAGTATAATCATTTGGATCGCACTTGGCTAAATTGTTTCATGATTTCATCTGTATGTATAATCATTTGGATCGCACTTGGCTAAATTGTTTCATGATTTCATCTGTATAAAATCATGAGAGTACTAGGATTTATGATACTTTCAGCTAGTTTTCCCATTAGAGACCCGTCCATTTCAAACTAATTTCTTGACAGAAAACTATTTAAAAAATTTATCGATTAAAAATTTAATTAAAATCAATTAATGGAATCAAAATAAATACTTATGTAAATTTAAAATGATGGGGCCCAGGGCCCAACAGCATGGTGTGGCCGAATACCACAAGGACCACCAAAATACACAAAACAAAGTTGATAGTCTCAACTATCCATTATTATGAATGAATAAGATTAGTTTTCACAACTTACATTTATTAAGGACAAGTATGTTTTAATTAGAATACATTAATATTAATTAAAGTGTGCATTGACATGTTAATTAATGCGCTTAATGCTATTAAAAACATACTCTAATGCATATAGCCATACACTGTTTTGGATGGATAGGTTGACGGTTGACCTCGCCTAACACGTTACAGACTTTCTTATTGCAAGCTCGCTTGCTTACACTTTAAACTTTAAACTGAAATTGTAGGTAGACAGACCAATGCTTTTTTTAGTTTTCCCAGTTACATACATGCAAATACTAGTAATTCTTTTTCTTCATAACTCTATTTGAAACAGCTGACTTTAAACAACATTAAATTAAACAGTGGAATTTCGTAGTATATAATGATTAATTGCACATTTTATTTATTCTCTGCCAAACCAAAATAGTTGAGTCAAACGTGTATACGTACGAAACATTCTTGTTAAGGCCATTTTACCAAATCAATCACGTCCACGTTATTGGATATGCTAGCTGTATTTTTTCATAGTCTGATGCAATATTTCATTAAAAAATTAATCAAATATGGATAAGTATTTATACATTGATATTTTTATGGAAACTGTGAAGGGAAATTAATTTTTGTGCAGTTGTACATTTAGTGTGACTGTAAATTCGGGAATTTCATAACCACACGTGATGATAGCGCATGATTTAATTAATCGTAAACTTGAGTATCAGTTCGGGCTCAGACGAATGTACCTAAGTACTACTCCTACTAATTAAATAAGCAAATATATATGGGTAAGACGATACTTAGAGTTATTAATTACGTACCGTATAATTTTTGTTTCGGGCGTTTTTTTAATTAAATATGCCTTTTTTGAGCTAATGTGGAATGGAATTAAATGCTTTGAAGCGTGATACTTTTGATTTTACAATTGAGGTCTGGAAATCAAATATACTGCTTATATAAACTGTTCTAGTGATGCAATAAATTACTACACCAAACACGACCAGCACATAAAAAATATTGTGCCTATTCCTATTGATTATTCTAAGTGGTAGGTGGCATGTAGTAGTTCTATTTGCAATGCTGGTGACAGATAATAATTAATCGATATCTTTTTAGTATTACACTTAAATACTAGTCTTACAGGTTATTAGTACAAACCACATAAGTTGATCTATCAACGAACCTATATATATTCTGTTGTAGGGGGAAAGTAAACTATGTCCGCTAATTTAATTAGAAAACTGTCGTGATATGTTTGGTTGGTATAAGGTTTGAATTCTTTTACTTAATCTATTGTTTGATGCTAAGAAGTGTTTAGATTTGAAATTTAGTTTCAGTTCCATATTCTCAGAGTCAGATGTAAATGTTTAAATTCTATTTGGAAATTTAAATATGTGATAGACATCTTCCTTACCTTCTACTACAAACTACTAGTAGTATATAAAACACTCTTCTCGGTTCTCTATCCAAATTTATGTTTTACTCCGTCCGTCCCATAATAGTAGTCATTCTTACTGTGGACACGAGTTTTAAGAAATGTAAAGAATAGTGGATTAAAAAAGTTACTAGAATACGAGACTCACTTTTTTATATTAATTTTATAATAAAATGTGAGTGAAATGAGTTAGCGGAATATGAGACCTACTTACCATTTATGGTAAAAATAAAGTGTGACTCTTATTCTTATTGTGGAACGTACCAAAATGATAAAGTGTGACTCTTATTGTGAGACGTAGGAAGTAGTTTTTTTAAAAAATTTGTTCTAGTAGTTTTTTAATATTTTAAATTGTATACTACTACTACTATTTTTTTTAAAAAAATTATCATTTTCTTGGAATTAATAAGTTGATTGTTTTGCTTAAGGAAAAAAAAGTTACTATAAATAGGCAGATTTTTAATGTTTTGTTATTTGAGCAAATCAAAATATAAGATGGTCAAATTTTCAGTTTTAATTAATCGAGTAAGAGATGTTATGGAATACCACACCCTCTTAGTGAGAATTCTAACCAATTTAATCAGCTCAGTATTAATCATCTTGCAAATATACGCGACTATACTTTTCCTATGATATTTCTTGTAATTGAGTTGCATTATAGCCGTGCATTGATTTGCAATTAACCCGTCAAGTAAAATTATTTAACTTAGAAGAGCATGAGATAATACATATTCAATCATCCTTGATAAATATTTCATCGACATTTATGATAAATATAAAATCATAATTTTCATCTTTTGAAGCAAACGTGTACATATACCATTTTGTTTGAGATCAACTTCATCATCAAATAGACTTTCAAGTACTTCGACTACTAATGGCAGACTAGTAGAAGCATGAGCTATAGATAGATAAATCCTTGAAAAATTATTTTTGAGTCAGAGCAGACATTGAGTTTCAAAAGATGAAAATATCACAAAATCGTGCTATTCTCGTTGAACTCCGTGGGGTTCGCATCAGCGCAGTACGCTCACTTCGCACTACTTCCCACAGTTATATCATACTCCCACTGTCGCTGAAAATTTGTCACTTATTTCCATTTTCGTCCGTCCTAAAAAAATTGCCACCTTACCATCCCTGAAAATTTGTCACTTATTTTCATTTTCGTCCGTCCTTAAAAATTGTCACTTTTCACTTTTATCATTTTTAGTAGTGGATCTCACATTCCACTAATTCATTCATGCTCACATTTTGTTATAAAACTAATATATAATAACTTTTTGAACTCATTTTTTATTACATTTCTTAAAATCCGTCGGGTGAAATGGGGAGTAATTCAAAGCATCGTCTAGTCGCCTAGAGTGCAATGCATGTCCACGAACAGTGTGACAAAATGTGCAAACGTGCGCGAATGGTGAAAGGGCAGTGAGCCCCACAACGACAGTGTGGGAAAACTTTCTCCATTTTTTGACTTGAATCAATTTTAGAACAACTTCCTCACTTTTTTGATCCCATAATTTTTGGCCTCATGTGAAAACTCAAAAATATAGCAATATCAAAACAAAACATTCGGATGATAAAGTTAGCAATGTAAATGTAAATCTCTAGAGTTTAATCAATAAACACTAAAAATGACTCCACCAGTTTGGTACACAATTGTTTTATGGGGTCAAACAATAATTACTGAATTTGACCTTGATTGACTTAATATTTACCCAATTGAATAGAGCAAATGGTAGAGAAATAGTAGAGAGAGAAAGAGTAGATCTTTAGCGAAATCCGAAGGAATAAAGAGGGTGAGTAGTGCTAGTGCATGTATTTTCTTTTCTGCATCTCATTCTCTTCAGGTCTTCCCCTTTTGCATTGCATGCACACGCCCTTTTCTCTCTCTAAATATATGTATGATGCATCTATACAAACAACACATATCGCCATCGCCGCCTATTTTATTACTAGATTTTAATTCAATTCTTTTCTCTGCCAGATTACCCTCTCTGGCCGGGGACCGCCGCCGCCTCTTGCTTTTACTCTGTTTTTTTGTTTAATCCCCTCCCAAAATCTCACTTTTAAAATCAGAGATTTGGAATTGGAGTTATTTCTGTGGGAAATTGGTCAGTTTGATTGGAGATGTTCGCATGCGGACGTTGAACTTGATAGATTTGAATAGGGTGAGTTCAAACCTGAAAGATGAACGAACACAATTATTCTTCTGTTTCTGATACATGAAATCTTGTGTTTGAGTTGTGGGTTGACTGAATTCCCTTTCCTTGCTGATTTAGGGTTTTGATTTTTAGTTGCTCTGATTGCCATTGGGGTTTAAGATTTGAATTTCCGAGGAATGGGGTCAAGGAATTGCATGAATGATGTGTGCCCTGAGCTGGCGTCGTCTGAGTGGAGGAAAGGTTGGACCTTGAAATCGGGTGGATTTGCTACTCTGTGTTACAGATGCGGGTAATTTTCTTGATTTTTTTTTTAAATTTGGGATTGCTTCTTATTTGCCTGTTTTCCGATTGATTTGGGGATTGCAATTTGGTGGTGGGGATTTACTATATTTAAGATTTTTGGTTGTAAATTTTCTGTGATGATCAAGTGGTGCCACACAACAGTTAGTGCTTGAATGTAGGAAAATTCATCCATGATCACCGTTGAAAACCTCTGAAATTATGATGACTCAAGTCAAAAGGTGTTACAATGCATATTTCATATGTTCGTCTGACACTTTATTTTTGCTAAATAAGTTTTCAAGCCTTGATATAACCAATTTCTTATGGTGATTTCTTCTGTTAAAGACGTGCAACATTTATGATATAATTCTTCTACTAATACATTATACATACAGCATTTCTCAGGCACCGAAAAGCCTATTGCTTTTTCTTGCAAATAGTAGGGAGCACATTAAGCACCATACTTCATTTATCTCGAATAGCATCAGCTCTGTTTAGCTGATGCATTGATTATTTTAGTTGAAATTTCTTAATTGGCCCGTATATTACTTCTGTTCTTGGTTCAAAGATAACATATATTTTGCATCAGAGGATACTGGTAAATATATGTTTCTTAATATACTAATTTATTTGGAAATTGAACTTAATTGGAAGTTTCTTCCACTGTTTTTTTTCCTGATATGCGCATGCATCTTCTTTCCAACTGATCTTTTCTCACTTCACGGTTTGCATGGTGTGAATGTGGATTTCAGATCTGCCTATGAGAATTCGGTTTTCTGTGAAACATTCCACTTGGAGGAATCTGGTTGGAGGGAATGTCGGATATGTGGGAAGGTAAAACAATTTTGCATTGTCATCTTTTATTCGTCATATTTTTTTGAGTTTGTCTGACCATTATTATATGTTATTCTCAGAAAATCCACTGTGGGTGCATTGCTTCAAGATATGTACATGAATACATGGATTTTGGAGGTGTTGGGTGCATAACCTGTATAAAGCGTTTGGAAAAACAATCACTTCAGGTTATTGGCCGCTATGGCTTGCTATTTACAAGAACTGCATCATGAATGCATCAGTCTTGTAATGGAATTGGATGCTAACTGCTAGAAACTTGATTGACTTTGACGCAATCTTCTAGGAACTATAGTAATGAGTTTCACATTCTGTTTGTGAATGATTATCTATCCATTTTATCTCTCACTTTCCTCGTCTGGTGAGATAGACCACTCGAAGCTTGTTTTATTGTGTATGATGCATTTCTGCCTGTCAAATATTTGACGTTTCTTTATGTTTTCTTGTTTTTTTTGGTTTGCTATTTCCTTAAAATCCAAGGATTTGCATCTTGATGATTTATATTTTCATCTTGAGGTAGACCACTTGTATTTTATATTTTGTATATGAGTACTGGTGATTTATCATTTATTAGTTGCTTGTTACATCTTGTTTATTTGGTTTTCAGATTCTCATACTTATATATTTTTGCAGATTCCTAGTAATGTTTCGAATGGCACAGTTTCTACAAATGGGATTAAGGATGTTCATCCTGTAATTGTTGATAATCGAATTGATGACGACAAGTTTAGCAGTCGGAGACTACTGCAGTTGACAAAGGTTATAGGTGCAATTGATGGTTGTTCAGGTCTTGGGCAACTTACACATGACGATCCCTTGCTTAAAAACAGGCAAAGCAGCAAGTTCATTCCAAATCTCACTCAACAAAATTTGCCCTCTACATTCTTCAAGACAGATACTAGCAAGCCAAGAGAAGGGGTTCAGAATATCTATGAACCTCTAGCTCAGCCGTCTCTTAATTTCTCATTGACGACACCTTCAAGTAGTTCGGCCACTATTTTGCCTTTTCCTGCTGGGATTGCTGAAGGAAGCGAACAGTGCAAAGGTTCTTTACGTGAAGCACTCAATATTCTACTAAAATCTCCCAAACCTAGCCCCACTGTTGGGTCCGAGATGAATAAAGGAACTGTTTCACAAGTACGTGTTGCTAGGCCACCTGCTGAAGGGAGAGGTCGTAATCAGTTGCTTCCTCGGTATTGGCCAAGGATCACCGACCAAGAACTGCAGCAATTATCTGGAGAGTATCCACATGTGTTCTTATGCCATTTAAATTTTATGATTGTGCACCCAGTTTTAGATGTCTTCTTGATATATATCTGCAGTTTTTCCTTGACCAGTCTCTAGTTTAAAATCCAATATAGTACCTTTGTTTGAGAAAGTTCTGAGTGCCAGTGATGCTGGGAAAATTGGTCGCCTGGTCCTTCCTAAAGCTTGTGCTGAAGTACGCCCTTAATTTGCTTTCGCAAAAATGTTTCGTAGAACAGGTTGACCTAAAATTGGGGACCTCAATAACATCGAAGTTATATGATTTTGCAGGCATTTTTCCCTTTGATTAATCAGTCAGAAGGTATACCAATATTGATTCAAGACATGACGGGGAAAGAGTGGACTTTCCAATTCAGATTTTGGCCTAATAATAACAGCAGAATGTATGTATTGGAAGGTGTAACCCCTTGCATTCAAAATATGCAAGTACAAGCTGGTGACACAGGTATATGCTTTGTTTATGATTGTAACAGTTGATCTTTTACTGTATTTTTTTCTTACTATCTTGAACTCTTACATTCAAATCCTCTATAAGATGTGGCGTATCAATAAATATTTCTTCAAACTTCAAATGTTACTATTTCAAATTTCTTAGCATTTTTTCTTCTTTCATACATCCTTTATTAAATACTTTTGCCTTTTCTTGTCCCAATGGCATCACCTTCCTTAGTTATTTAGAATATCACCTTCCTTAGTTATTTGAAATTTGCATCTTAGCTGAGTGTTGAAAACCCACTTGTCCAGCATTATGTACTCCGTAAAAACTGACTTCCCTTCTCTTGCATGCTTCTTTTGACTAGTGACATTTAGTCACATAGAACCTGGTGGTAAATTTGTCATAGGCTGCCGAAAAGCCATAAACAATGGTGATACTCAGGTCATAAGTTTACGCATTACCTTCTTTTCCTCTACATTTCTCAATCATAATAAGCAGCTCATAGATGTTACTTTTGGCAAATAAGTAGGACTCCCAAACTATCGCCTCAACCAGTGGTGATTCACCCGGGGGAACATCATTTTCTGGCACTAATGGCAATCTGCTTTCGGTATGTGCTATTTGCAAATTTAACAAAATGCTTCACTTGATACATTTTGGTGCATATTCTAATCGAGATACCTTGCCTTGCCAAACAATGTCAAGAATGGAGGTAAAACTTCTGGTGATTCATTCCAGCAGTCCATATCGGAGAAGACGGCGAAGAACATTAAAAATAAGAGGCTTCTCATGCATACTGATGATGCCACGGAGCTGAGAATAACTTGGGAAGAAGCACAAGAGTTGCTTCGCCCATTTCCAACTGCTGAACCAACTGTTGTCGTAGTCGAGGACCATGAATTTGAAGAATTTGAAGTAAGTTTCAATTACCATCCTTCTCTTCTTTGAAATGTTGTTCACATTCATCACACACACACATACAGTAAATGCCACTGTTAGTATTCTTTTCTGATTATTGATACTGTTGTGCAATTGTTATTTGTTTGGTTAGGAACCTCCAATTTTTGGAAAGAGGACAATTTACACTTCCGGACCCTCTGAGTAAGTATCACAGAATTTTGATCTCGCATAACTTGTCAACAAACCTGAAATAACTGAACTTGGATAGATTCTGCTTGAGTTTCTTGGGGATTCTATCTGCCTTTTGTTTTCATTATCCGGCCTCTAGAATGTCGCAAAGAATTGTGAGTATCTATTCTAGTTACAGGCTAGAAACTGAATTGTGAAATGTAGAAGAATCTTTCTACAATGTTGGCTCACCCTCAATGTTCTTGTTAATTTTTTCCTACTTAATGTCTTTTCAAGTTTGTTGCATTTTTCCCTTGGTTTTTTTTAGTGAAGATGATAATATATTTTGATATTATGTAGAAATATAATTGATATTTTATCTAAGGTAGTACTCCCTCCGTTTCCTAAAAATAGAAACTTTGGAAACGACACGAGTATTAATGCAAAATTAGTAAAGTAAGAGAGAGGAAGGGGAAAAAATGGGTAAAGTAAGAGAGAGGAAGATAAAGTGTAGTGGAAGTAGTGTAAGTGGATTGTGGGGTCCATTTCCTAAAATGGAAAGTTTCTATTTTTAGGAAACAGACCAAAAAGGAAAGAGTTTCTATTTTTTAGGAAATGTGGGTAGTTAATATTTAACGAGTTCTATTCTTTATCTTTTTTATTAGTGAAATCAAAGTAGGTGGATAACTTGTTACATAATATGCTGCTTACTACAAATAAGTTAATTGAATAGTTGACATGTCAGTTTTACATAGTTAAGATACATGATAATTTAGGCCTCAATCGGTTCAAAATTGATGATGCTTATGGGTTGTGAAATACTCTTTTTTTTGTGTTCTCCGGACATCCTCCAAATATAGAATCAAACACTACTTACACATTTTCAATCTCTCCACTCAAAGCAATTTTCTCGTCCAATGTTACAAATATCAGCTGGAAAGACACTCCTGAATCAAATTAAACGCAGATATTTCCCTATACACATTTCAAGAAGATCATCAATGACTGCTTTAAGTGGTTCGGATGTTATATAGGGCTTTGCTTGTATGACTAACTGCATGTTAGTTTGATTGTGGACCACATCATGCTTAATTTCAAGTAATCTTCTTAGGGAGCGGGGCCAACTGGCTCAGTGTGACAGTTGCTTGAAATGGCGAAGATTGCCTGTGCATGCTCTTCTTTCTGCAAAGTGGACATGCTCGGAGAATATATGGGATTTAAAAAGGTAACCACATCAAAATAAGTTAGAGCTTGTGTATCTGGAAACTATATAACACATCTTAGAACTCCCATTTCCTTCATCATTTTGTTTATAAAAGTAAA
This sequence comes from Salvia hispanica, assembly GCF_023119035.1. Lineage (NCBI taxonomy): Eukaryota > Viridiplantae > Streptophyta > Magnoliopsida > Lamiales > Lamiaceae > Salvia > Salvia hispanica. The sequence continues at coordinate 25,225,204 of NC_062969.1, forward strand.
AAAATCCTCACTTTTACATTTCATTTGACATCTAAGGAAAAAATTCTCTCAGTTTTTAACTAAAACATATGTTTCTCTCCTGGCATGTTTACTGGACATGATTTGACATTAAGGTTAAAGTTTTCTCTCCTTTAAACCAAATGAGGATTTTCACTGCTACACAATCTCTCAAGAAATCAGTTCTCCAAAAATATGAACTAACTCTCTCTTGGTTTTCTGATACTGGAATTCTATACTAAGTGAAGTATTAGTGGCATAATTTTACTTACTTTCTGCTCTGTTTTACTTAAATAGAAAAGAATAAGTATGGTGGGTAAAAGTAACAAATAACTTTACAACCTTGTTAGTTATGGAATTGCAGAAAATTTATGGTCACAGTAGAAATTGAAACATGGTAAATATTGTATATATGGTAATTCACACTCAAAAAGTATTAAATCTGAGTTATTGAGTTATCCATGTACTGGTAGCCTGCTACTTAAGTAAGGAACAACTCTCCTGTTTCCAGATTCTATGATAGTTTTAGTGTGCATTAATAGGTGATCTGGTACGGTGTTCGCCTAAAGGATTGCTGCCTTGTGTTCAATAATTTGTTCCACTATTAATTTAGACACCATAAATATAATAACAAAATATTATAAAGAAAAATGTAATCCAACTTGGTCTAACGCACCTGTATTGGGTGTCACGCCCAAATGGAAAACAATCTAGAATTTCTTCAACAGAGTATTCTGGTGGATGCTGGACTCTCTTCTAACATCAATCTTGTGTATTGTAACATGAGATTTCTTATGCTGAACTCCCTCTTGCTTACACATTGGGCTCCTTATATTCAGGGTCAGAGCCAGGAATTCTACATGGGTGGGGCAAAAGTATACATAAATATTTTTCATACATTAAGAAGGGGCAAAAATAAGAATATTTGAAAAAAAATTAAAATTAACTATTTAGAATAGCATACATTAATTTTTTTTAGGTGGGGCATTTGCCCCTTGTGAAGGCCATATAGATCCATCCCTGCTTATATTATCATTTTTTTCTTTTCTTTACTCCATTCATTGTAATGTGGATTGTGGGATCTCCTAATGTCTGGACTCCCCTCTTCCACAAATGTTCTCTTCCAAAGTCATGTTACATTATAGATCACATAAAATATAAACCGGCTCACCAAAACAATGAATACACTCTAGTCTGAGTATCACATCACAAGGACCTGAGTCAATACTAACACTAACAAAGAAAACCTTGATCAGTTCGGTGAACTATATCCCAATTATCTAGAGTCACACCTTCAAAGGGAAAGGTGTGTTTTCTAAGTACTCCGTAAATAGCCATGGCCCATGAACTTTTATATTCGTATATATTCTGACCTTGGCTCCAATTTCTTTCAAACGGTGTAACATAGATTCCAAGCTTGTGGTGTTCTTTATGGAATATTTCGGCATAAAGTACAATCTCCAGAAAGATAGGTAGTCCAAATTTCCTTCTTGAGCTATGGAATAATCTATTGCAGAATCAGGGCAACTACCTGGACATGCAGGGTAGAACACCGCCAGAAAATTTGCACAAGCACTATGTTGTAGACTTGTAGTAGCTATTGTAGACAGAGGATGTGTTTTCCTTTTCTGTCATGGATTTGTGAACTTCTCTGTAGGTTCTTTTAAGTTCATGGAGACCGCAGTGGCATGGTTTACATGGAAAATATAATAGTATATATTTTCGGCGTTATCTGTCCTGTGTTCAGCGAATTCTGCCCTTTAAGAGTTGCCAAAGAAATGGAATTGTTTGCTTATGGTTTTCTTTTATGGTGATCTGTTCCAGGTCTTCATGTCCTGCTCCAGAGGAGATACGACCCGGAGATCTGGAACCTTTTGTTCCTAGTTGCAAAGGTATGAACATCGCTTAATAACCTTGCAAAAAAGCTCGCTCATCTGTGCGCTTTTACATAGTTACCTACTAAGACCTAAGTGATGCTACCAAGTTCTAATGTGCTTGCTTGCTGCTTGGTGCCTTTCACGATGTGTGTGTACTTTCTTTAGTGTCTGCATGTGTTGCACGGGCAATTTGTAGCTTTTCCTTTCATATCTGAATAATTTCCCAAGAGTATCATGTTTCTTCTTGTTTTGATTTTGACTGAAGTGGCTTAGCATTTAGTTCTGTTAAAGACATGTTCACATCAATGAAAACCTGATGATTATGTTGGCAGTTTGCCACTTCTGAAAGAATTGAAATGTTTTATCCGATTCCACCAGTTTTTTTGAGAATTTTTATCTTTTGACATGTTGAGGAATGAGGATTTGAAGAAAACCAGTCATCGTTATTTGCCAGATTGGTCTAATGATTATACAGCTTCTTAAATTTTAAGCAATTTAGCTCTTCCGCTTCTTCATAAATAGCGAAAAGTTATAGTATCGGTGTCTGTACTGAGTTTATCCACCGGATAGAAAATCTCAATATGCGTCGGTCAGACCGTTTCTATCTCTTGTCATGGAGTCCTCTCCTCACTTCATTTTTTATCTTTGGCATATTTTGATGTTATAAAGAGATCATGCTTACAAAACTGCTGTTACTTTTCAGATTCCAAGAGAAGAAAAATTTCAGAAAAGAAGATGCCAAAAGTAGGGGAGCCTTCTGGCTTAGATGCATTGGCAACTGCTGCAGTTCTAGGAGACAACATAAGCGACGCAGCTGAGTGTTCGGTGGGGGCTACCACTAGGCATCCTCGCCATCGTCCGGGCTGCACTTGCATTGTCTGCATCCAACCTCCTAGCGGAAAGGGGAAGCACGATCCTACGTGCAAGTGCAACGTCTGTCTGACTGTAAGACGCCGCTTCGAGACACTGACGATGCGCAAGAAAAAAAGGCAATTGGAACGTGAAGCTGAAGTTTCCCAAGCCAAGGATAGGGCTTCCGTTAAGATTGAGCCAGCGAGGGAAGACATATCCGTAGACACGAAGGCAAACACAGTGGGGATGGAAGCCGACATGGAAGAAGCAAGCACAGGGCAGTTGGACCTCAACTGCGATCCTCACCGTGAAGACGAGATGCTTGCACAAACGGCCAAAATGAGCCTGACAACACTGATGAATGCGGTCGCCGTACCGTTGGATACATATCTCGAGCCTACCAGCGTTCAGAAGCAAGAAAATATCACCTTCCTCTCTGCAGATACGGAGGGGAGACAACAACAGTAAAGAGTCACGTTATATTATTACTACTATTTGTGGTTATGAAAAACTTGAAACCCACAAAATTTTGTGTTTTTGGATTGCATGCATGTTTGAAAACCACAGAGTTGAGTTTTCTAGGTCATATTTGTTCATTTTAATCTATAGTGATATTGCAAATTTGAGAGATTTTTGGGTGATTAACCTTCCAAAGTTGAGTGATAATTTTGTGAAGACAAATTTGTCATTTTATCTATACGTACATATGTAACCATGATGAATTTTTTTACTAAGTGGAGTGGTATTTTATTCTTGTGCTATTAAGTGAAATGTAGGGTCCAAAGATTGGAAGCGATTAAAACAAGTTTTACGCGCAGAAATGAAGATATTTAGGTATGGTTGAATTGTAGTAGAGCAAATCCATTCTAAAATACGGCAACTATAATCAAGACAATAAAATCGTTGAGGCCGGCCGGACTTTGTTTTTTGAGATTTAGTTTAGTTTACATTTTGCGTGTTGCCATGATAGCGATCTTCTTTCTGTCTTATCACTTTTTTGTCTGCCAATCTATTCATTTCCAGCAAATGTTACGACCAAGTCTAATTAATTCGTCTCCGAACAAATAATCTACCATATCCATATATGTTCAGTTTGTATAAGGGTTATTTTTATACTTTAAAAGATGATAAATAATACTCATTAGATGGAGAAAAAGTGTCTTACCAATTAAATTGTGCTTCATTGTCCAAAATCTATCAATCGTTGCGAGTATGACAATTCCCTAACACGAGGCTTATAACAAAATGAGTAACATACTAACATGTCCTAGAAATCGGAGTTTTTAATGTTTGACTCATACTATCGTCTCTGTAGGACTGTTATGAGAAAAAAAATGTAGGATCATTAGGGGGAATTTTGGATGTAAGAGGGTACATTAAATTAAACGTACAATGATGGGAACATATAAGAAATAGTATATCACTCCAAGCAATAGAGCAGTGGATCCACTTGACAAGCACAAAGCAGACAAAAACACACAACCAATGCAAGCATTGGGCCTGCCCCCATTTCTGTATCTAGTTTCGATTTTAATTACCTTCCAAAAAATCCTACGTTACTATCAATTAAAATAAAGTTTACCGGCTTAGCATAATACTTAAACCATAAAATCCCATTTGAATCAACCATAGTTTATACCTGTAATAAAATCTAGGTAGTTGGAGATGGGAGATAAGGGAATAACACTAGCAAAGGCGAAGAAGGAGCTAGAAGACTTATACCTAGGCGTTCCAGATGAGTCCGTGAACCTCACTTTTCAAGACTTTGCTCAAGTGAGGCACCACCAAAACCAAAACCAAAACAATGCTGAAATCAAGAAACTATCTCCCTCTTCAACCATGTCACCCATCGCCGAGAAATCGAAATCTCCTCTCTCATCGCCCTTGTCCAAGCTTCCTAGCCTCGACTTCAGCAAGGGCTTTCCCAGCCCTCACCACCACCACAATCATCTGGATATTGATCAAAGAAGCATCATGTATGATGACATGAGCGTCGCTAATTATGGAGTGGAGAGAGGAGGAAGGCGCCGCCCCGGGATCCCCCACTCCAATATCTGCGCCCTTTGCTGCAACTACATATACATCTGCCGCCATCGTTGCCTCGTAAGTTATGCTATGTTATGTTATCTACATATACACTCACTACACTCCATTTTTGAATTAGCTAAATTTTAATTAGATTTAATTTGGCAGGTTTGTGGAAGAGTTTATTGCAGGCAGTGTGTGAACACTGGGATGGGGGACATGACAGAAGGTAGAAAGTGCACTGACTGTTTGGGGAGGAGATTCAGCCAAAGGTTTCCTATATTTCATGTGTATATTACCGCCGTCCATAAAAAATAGTCTTGACAGTGAAAATGTTGCAGGTACATACATAGGGCAGGTAACATAGGGTGGTGCATGGTGTATCCATCGGTGGTGAAGCAGCAAGAGCTCAAGTGGGCGGAGAGAGGAGCCAGGAGGAGCGGCGACAACATGAGATACAGCAACAGGCCACCCGGAACGCCGTCCAGGCACCATACTACTAACCCTCCTTCCTTCGTCATGAACTCCCCCATTAATCACCACCCTATGCCCTTTTAGCTCTTGTTTCATTTTTCTTCATTTTGGACTTTGTTTGGTGTTTCTTATTATGCTTTATTTGTTGTGTATTTAAGATCAACCAATTATATTCATATATATTATTTTTTTATTGTAATATTCATCAGAATTTGATAAACTGATTATATCGAGAATTTTACTCCAACTGTGCGACCGGTCAAAGCTATCTCATTTCAGCAGTCACAGCTGCATCGCAACCTTTTAAGTTTTATTCAGTTGCATTTTGCGCTACAATTGTTAAACTTTAAAACTTAATGCTCCTCTCTGAAAATTTATCATTGATTTCCATTTTCGTCTGTTCTTAAAAATTTGTCACCTTTCATTTTTATCATTTTTGGTAGTGGACCTCCACATTCCACTAACTCATTCCTACTCACATTTTATTATAAAACTAATATATAAAAGTATGGATGTATTCATATTATTACTCTAAATCTTACTTAAACATAACACAAATCTGAACCACTCATTTTTGTTATTTAACGGCCGAGATTGTAGGATATATCATTCATTTTAATTCATTAAAAAATAATCAAAAGGTTATTTTATACCCATGATTCTCTCCCACTTTGTACGTGTATTTCTGGAAATAATTTTGCTGATTTTGTTCCCATCAATAATCACAATCCTTGATAACACAATCGTTAATAACAAACTTCACGCAAGACGACGATCTTCACACAAATTTTGATTTTTCCTACAATCAACGCTTCTTTGAGGAGTTTTTTTGGTGTCGACGATGGAAGAATGTAATTGCGTTGTAGTATTATCAGTTTGTAATCGTCATGAACTCGCCACCATTGTCATCGTTTTTTTACATCAGTTTGTAATCGTTCGTAACTCCCGTCAGTTGAGTTTTGTTTATAGTGTGAGATGTCGAATCTGCAGGCATTGATGTACGAAATGTTTAACTTAACGTACATTGCACAACCACCTCGTTTGTCATCATTTTTATCTCTTAATGTTGCATCGTTTTAGTTCCTTTAATATCGGCTGATAACACGATTTCCCTAGGGTGTATTAGTTTGCGGGGCTAGGGTGTAGTATTTATGCAATCCCGTATTGTAAGTGATGTACGTATTTCCACTGATAATGTATATGAACAAAAAATGTAGCATTCTGAATCCATAATGTAGTATCGTTTTTTATTCCTGTATGCCGGAAGTGAACACCATTTCCCAAGGGTTTAGTAGTCCATGTGGGCTAGGGTGTGTACGCGTAATGTGTAATAATGCACAGTCCAAATGGTAAATAATGTACGCATAATGTTTAATAATGTACATCTCGAATGGTGAATAATGTACGTGTTTTACGAAATAATGTACCAGTAATTGCGTTTAATGTAGATGCTTAACCGTGAATAATGTACAGATATAGTAATATAAGTTTTATTGTTTTGAATTATTAATCAACTCATAAATTCACGGTTATCAGTCGATCCAAGAAAGTTAAAACCATACCTTTTGGGTTTAGCAATCCAGTTAGCTAGATTGTAGTATGCACACATTCACATACTGTAAGTAATGTACGATACATGTGTTATAATGTATATGATACCATAATGTAACATTTGTTATCCAAAATGTAGCGGCGTTTTAGTTCTGTAAAGGCCGGAAGTTAACACCTTTTTCCTAGGGTTTAGTAGTCCATGGGGCTAGGGTGTAGTATCCACACATTCAGACACTGTAAGAAATGTACGATATATGTGTTATAATGTATATGACACCATAATGTGACATTTGTTATCCAGAATGTAGCGTCGTTTTATTTCTGTAAAGACCGGAAGTTAACATCTTTTCCCTAGGGTTTAGTAGTCCATGGGGCTAGGGTGTAGTATCCACACATTCACACACAGTAAGTAATGTACGATATATGTGTTATAATGTATATGACACCATATTGTAGCATTTGTTATCCAGAATGTAACGTCGTTTTAGTTCTGTAAAGGCCGAAAGTTAACACATTTTCCCTAGGGTTTTGTAGTCCATGGGGCTAGGGTGTAGTATCCACACATTCACACACTGTAAGTAATGTACGATATATGTGTTATAATGTATATGACACCATAATGTAGCATTTGTTATCCAGAATGTAGTGTCGTTTTATTTCTGTAAAGGCCGGAAGTTAACATCTTTTCCCTGGGGCTAGGGTGTAGTATCCACACATTCACACACTGTAAGTAATGTACGATATATATGTTATAATTTATATGACACCATAATGTAGCATTTGTTATCCAGAATGTAGTGTCGTTTTATTTTTGTAAAGACCGGAAGTTAACACCCTTTCCCTATGATTTAGTAGTCCATGTGGCTAGGGTGTAGTATCCACACATTCACATACTGTAAGTAATGTACGGTATGTGTTATAATGTATATTAAGTACATGTTCATAACATCGATAATAGAAGTATCAATATTGTACATTAAGTACAGGTTCACTTACATCATTAATATGTGTACATTAAGTACATGGTCACGTACATCATTAATGTGTGTACATTAACTACAAGGTCACGTACATCGACAACAATTGAACATTAAGTACAGATTCACGTACATTGACAGCAGGTTAATAACCAAACAACACAACTTATTGCCAAAATATCAATCTTTCATCCAACACAAACATAAAAACCAATGTATTGACAACCACATTGTGTCGCAAAACATAATCCAGCAAAAAACTAATGAAATCCATGACTACAATACATACTGCTAAATGTTTCATAAACCATATTCTTCAAACCACCTCTCGAAGTTGAATTTTTACGGCCTTCCTGTCTAATGCCACTTCACATAGGTCTGGTTCACTGAAGCCTTGGTGTTGTGATTAAAAGTGAGCAGGGTACGCAAGTTTTATCCTGATGCAATGGACATCTCCTCCTCAAAGTCCTCATCCACAAGATTTATTTGCCGCTTCGAACCTATTCAAAAACATTGGGATTGAGGGGAACCTATTCAAAAACATTGGGATTGAGGGGATTAGACTATAAGAAACATCATAAGAAAGTACATCGACTAATAATGTAGACAGCCAACTATAGGTAATGTAAAAATCAAATTGGTCAATGTACATCAGAGAATATAGAATATACCACAACTTACAAACTTGTTGAACACCTCTATAATAGTGAAAAAAACATAAAATAACATTGCTCATCAAAATATTAAACAGAAAACAGTGTGCCATAGCAACATCATTTGGTGTACCAAATTAGTTTGAATTTATGTACATAAATGCATGAATAATGTATTCAAACATGATGTAAAACTCAACCAACATGATGTACCAACAAGTATTGCATAAAATCAGAATATCTCATGTACTTACAATATGTGAATGTGTGGATACTACACCCTAGCCCTATAGACTACTAAACCCTAGGGAAAAGGTGTTAACTTCCGCCCTTTACAGAATTAAAACGATGCTACATCTGTAAAACAAATCAACTACAATTATTCTCTGAATCCCCATTCGAGTCAGCAACAAACCCTCGAGAACATTTGATGTATAATGTATCAGTTTTGGTATACGAATGAACATAATGTTCTAGGTAATGTACTTATTTTACTGGGTAATGTACATAATGTAATGGGCAATGTACATAATGTATAATGTTAATAATGTGATGTATAATGCCCAGAACGTCATACTACATAGAAACCTATTCTAAAATCATGGACACCTATTCATTATGTAATGTACGATTTACTCTATAATGATGTATAAGAGGTGATGACTACTGTAATGTACACCCCAAATAAAATATTATCGGTCGTTTGTTGTTCACCAGTTTCTACTTCAAATTCGTCTTCTCTGTTACCGTATCATTGTAGTTTACAGAAAAGAGAGGGGAAAAAAAGAGCATTAGAAACTTCCCCAAAAATCTACAACAACAACAACAATCTAGCAAAACATAAAACCAAAATCCATCATCTTATAATCGAACCCATAATGATAAAAGGTAAACAAAACACAACTACTGTACGAAATACAAAATGGAATTTTAGAGCGACAATGATTAAAAGCAATCCACAAATTTAACGAATCAGACTACGATTCACCCAAAAACCCTACATAAAAATAGATAAAACCAAACAAGTCGATTGGTAAGAAATAATGTACAAAAATAATTGAAAACTATTTGTCAGGTCCAGAATCGATTCGAAGATGATCGAAATGGTTTTGTTTTGGCCAATACCTCGTCGTCAAGTGAGAGCAACTTGATGGTGGTAACAAAACGACTTCTTCTTCGTCGGCTTCACTGTTAGAAACGATCGGATTGTAGATGGGGCGACGGAGGTTAGGGTTTTTGGGACAAAAATCGTCTGATGAGGGAGAAGAGAAAAGAGGCGTAATGGTGAGAGAGAGAGAGAGAGAGAAAGAGAGTGACAGAGAAAATGAATCGTTCATGATATTAAATTCTGGATTTTTAGCATTAGCGGTTTCAACAAATGTCACGCCTACCGAATTTGCCCTTAATGTACCGAAAACCTAATATAATGTACCGAATGTCATTAAATCATGGTCATTAGATTACTACATCAGACGGATTGAATTAGTGCTATGTTTAAACACTTATAGGTCATTAGGACCTAAATGCGCCCCTATAAAAGTATGACTCACAAACCACTAACTTTTTCAACCCTTTTATATTCCATTTCTTAAAACTCGTGCCGAGTCAAATAGTGAAATTATGGGGGACGGGGGGAGTAATTTCTTGTCAGCTTGATTTTATAAAAGAAAAAATGGACTTTTACGGACTCATGAGCGGCCGTTTTGTAAATAGGTCCGCGTCCGATGTTACGTGTTTATTCGGAAATTGGACTAACAATTCAATTATGAAATTTAGAGATTTGAAATTGAATGGAGTTCAAAATTAAAGATTTTAATTTTATCATATCTTCAATTTCGTGGTACCAAACGGAGCTGTAGACTATTAGGTCATCCACAACTCTGTCTCTTATCCATCTCTTTTTTTTCACTATCCATGAACTTGCAAGGGGGCAAGTGGAATGCGCCATATGGATGAGATGGCTCGCCATATTTCTCTCTGGAAGTAGACACTCCACGAGATTTTTCATCCGCAACACCATCTCGTCGTTGTTTCGTCGCGAGACGAGCTCGAGACAACGATGAGCTGCGTTGTGGACGCCTTTGAATAAAATAGTTATTGTGCAAAATGACAAAAGCAAATACTAGTATAATTGGAGTTCCTCTTAGTAGCTGGAATTATAAAATTTTATTGGTATAAAATTAAAATATATACAAAGAGAAAAGGAAAAAGAATAAAAAATAGAAATAAGATGGATTTGTAGAACGCACAAAAGAATTGTATGAGGCGATGCTCTTCTGCTCCGCTGCTCCCATCACCACACGCCTTTATATAAACTCCCAACATCGCTGCCGCAGTTACTTATTCAAAAAATTCATCACTGCCAATTCCCCTAGATTCAATTTCTCCCCTCTCTCATCGCCTCTCCGTGCAATGGCGGTCGGAACCTGCGCTATCTCCTCCGACGATGTCATCGTCAAGTCCCCAACTGACCGACGCCTCTACAGATTCATACAGCTCCCTAACGGTCTCTGCGCTCTGCTCGTCCACGACCCCGAGATTTACTCAGGCGAACCTTCTGGAGACGGAAAAACGGAAGACGAAGATGAAGAGGATGATGAGGATGAGGACGACGAGGAAGATGAAGAAGATGATGAGTACTCTGAAGAAGAAGGAGAAGACAGCGACGAGGATGATGAAACTGAGGAAGTGAAGAAAGGACCAACGCAGAAGAAGGTCAGTGTTTGTAATGGATGGTTTCGAATTTGAATCTGAAGTGTTGCAGTTTTACTTATCGGCTTGTGCCGTTGCTGGTCTAATGAAGGTTTAATTGTCTTTTGATTGTTTGTTTGCAGGCAGCGGCGGCAATGTGTGTAGGCATTGGGAGTTTTTCGGATCCTTATGAAGCACAGGGGCTGGCGCACTTTCTAGGTTACTTTTCGCAATTCTTTGCATTTGAATTGATTATTAGGAAGGAGTTAAGCAAAGAATACATTGGTTTTGATATGATAACTAATTATAAGATTGACAGCTTACTCTTTTGAACCTTCAACTTATTCAGATAGGATACTGTTGGGAAAGTGGTAGTAACTGAAAAGATGGCAAATTCAAAGCTAGTAAAATGCTTATAGTAGCAATAACTACTACCTCCACCCAAAAAACGTATAGTTCAGTTTTTGGTATCCCCAAAAATATAACACTTTCCTTTTTACCCTTCACTCTACTTTATATTTCAACCTCTACTCTAGAAGTCAGTAAACCGATGTCCTTAAACTTATGCTCATAATATCATATGATGTGAGTTATGCTCTTGTTTTATACTGGATGGAAATAAAAGTACAATTGTACAGGTTTCCCCATTGATTTTCAAATATTGTATATTTGGAGAGTTCTAAGATGGATTAAGGGAAAAGCAAAAATGGTATGAGTAAAGTAAGGTCACAATCTGTACTTCTTAATGTACTTCGTAATCTAGTGCATGGACTGACGATGGTTGTGCAAAGGGTTCTTTTTTTATAGCATAGATTAGAACAATTTCTTAACTGGGCATATTTAGAGCGGCAAATAGGAGAAACTTATTTCTCATATTTTATTGCAGAGCACATGCTTTTTATGGGGAGTACCGATTTTCCAGATGAAAATGAGGTTTGTGAATTGAATTTTACCTTATAAGTGACTTTACATGTTGGATAAAAAGTTTTGCAATTTGTAGTTGTTGAACCTCCCACATACCTCTCAATTAGGCAAAGGAAAGTAAATCCTGAAACCTTAGGCATGCATTGCGAGGACCACTATCCAGTAATTTGCTATGCTTTTTTGCATACCATTGTGAATTTGGGATCCAGCTCTTCCTCAATTGCTAATACACTTGGTTGCTATTTTCACTATCATAAAAGAGGATTTCGAATTGTCCAGATAACTAGTTGTATGAGAACTGATCATTTGCCAACTGTTGCTGTTCCTGACCCTAGCCACCTCAGATACTGTATCCGAAAACAAAATCTGTTCCGCATGGCCTTCTCTCTTCCGCTTAAATTACCACCGTTTTCTTTGTGAAAATGTCCTCTTAAAATGCTTTATATGGTTCAGACCTTCCTTTCCACCTGATCTACAGCTCTCTTCATTCAGCTCCACATATGCCAGCAGGTGGAACAGATCGAGCAGAGGAATGTGTAGGTTGTTTGCTAAATAGAAACATAGGTAAACTCAGGGGCAAAGCAATGTAGTGTGGTGAGGGTTAAGATTAAATTAAAACTATACTTGTAAAAAGGTACTCCCTCCGTCCCCGATTAAGAGTCACACTTTGACCGGGCACGAGTTTTAAGAAAAGTAAAGAAAAGTTGGTTGAAAAAGTTAGTGGAATGTGGGACCCATTTTTTTATATTGGTTTTATAATAAAATGTGAGTGAATTGAGTGAGTGGAATGTGGGACCTACTTACTATTTATGGTAAAAATGAAGTGTGACTCTTAATTGGGGACGGACCGAAATGGAAAAGTGTGACTCTTAATCGGGGACGGAGGGAGTATTATTTAATAAGTTAAATTTTTTAGTGCCAGTTTAGTAATTTTAAGTTAAGATTATAGTAATTTGTAAAAATATACTGTATTATTATTCAATTAGTTAAATTTGACAGTTACAAATTTTTCCATGTCGGAGCTTTAAACCTATGACTGATTCATTTATATATCTTTGTTCTAAGGTTAATATCAAGAATGTATAATAAAAATATGATTTTTAGAGATTTGTTAAATTTCTATAAGTTGATTTTAATATTTGTATTGATTTCAAAAGACATGTTGTAAGTAGGCTATGAAATGTTATCTTAGGCATCGGGACCCCATTGTAAAAGGTCTGGCTCCGCCACAGGGTAAACTTGTTGAGATAATGGTATGGAACACATGCATACATTATTGGTTTGTCTTTAGTTTTGTTCACCAAGTAATACGACGTAACCGTTTTTAGCAAAAGTTATAGTGACAAATATTTCATATGAATTCCCAAAATATGACATGGTACCAACTTTGGGTTCTATCACTACCTCACTATTCTAAGCCATTTTAAATCATCATGAACGTACAGATTAACTCACTATTCTAAGCCATTCTAAGCCATTGTAGCGTGGAACATTTTGTTTTGGGATTTTTTCTGTTCTGTATCAATCAATACCTTTTTATTAAGGGATCTTAGGTCTCTTCTTATGTACTCAAGACAAAAAATTAGCTTCTCGATTGACTCTTCTCTTGTCTAGTATGACAGTTACTTGTCTAAGCATGGAGGCTCATCAAATGCGTATACAGAAACTGAGCATACCTGCTATCATTTTGAGGTTAAGAGGGAGTTTCTTAAGGGTGCGTTGACAAGGTAAACTTCAAGAGCTCTTGCACTATTACATGTTTCTTGGTTTTCCTTGAACAACACAGACTAGTCTTCTTTTATGTAGTGGATAGGATGGATCATCAATTAATTGGTTCCCGTTCCACATTTACATTCATTGAAGTACAAGATACTTCTAAAATATTGCCGTTTATTTGCTTAAAAATTCTACATTGCAGTTTTAATAGCTTATAAGAGGGTCACTGATCATCACATCTATGAGGCATATTTAAGTTTCTCCTTTGGTATGTTGGTTAACGAAAGATTGACAGTATGATTGTTCTTGTTTTGTTTGATTTTCAGGTTTTCTCAATTCTTTTCTTCTCCTTTGGTTAAAGCTGAAGCCATGGAAAGAGAAGTATTAGCTGTAGATTCAGGTTGATGCATATCTTGTATCCTGAAAATGATTCTTACTCACAATTCCATTGACATCTTTATCTTCCTTTGAAGCTCAATTCGTTTTGTTTTGTTTTAATCAGTTAATTTGTTGCAGAATTTAATCAAGTTTTACAAAATGATTCATGCCGCCTGCAACAACTGCAATGCCATACATCAGCCCCTGGTCATCCTTTCAATCGGTTCTTTTGGGGTACATTCACATGCTATTAGTTGTCATTTTACTCTACACTAAGCTTTTTTTGTGGTTATATATTGGTTGACAGAATTCCCAGTTCAATCTTTTTAGGGAGTAAGAAGAGCTTGGCTGATGCCGTGGAGAAAGGTGTTGATTTAAGAGAACGTATTCTGAAACTATACCATGATAGTTACCATGGTGGATCAATGAAACTAGTAGTCATTGGTGGAGGTAAGTTTTCTCATTTTGTTTCACATTAACTGCAATTTATGTGGGTGATATGCTGTCTGTCAAGGTGTTGATGATATACTGTTGCAATGTTGATTTGCTGTTTTGCACTTTCGTGTTACTTGAATGGTTTTGTATTTTTCTGTGAGAATAATCTCATATAACAATTTTTGAAATGGTTAAAACTCGTGTATCTAAGAACAAACTGAGAAATGCTAATAAACAGTATGGGGGAGGGGGGGATGAGTCTCCTGTTTGAACCAAATGGGATCAGCATATGATCTTTGCTTTATTCGGAAGAGAATGATGCGATTGTGAATTTTTTTGAGATTTGTTGATCATTAAGGGTTTATTTCGGATTCTTAGTACCATGATGGAATTTAAGTGGGTTTGAGTCCTTGACTATGGACTACAAATACAATGATTGACAAAGTATTTTCTAAATGGGGTTATAATAAAGCATTTTCATTTGCTATTATGGAAGCAGAATCTTGTGTGAGAGTTAGTAAGTGTCTGTTATCTTCTTTTAACTATTATATCCATTTCCTGCAGAGCCCCTTGAAGAACTTGAAAGTTGGGTCGTTGAGTTATTTAGCAGTGTTAAGAAAGGCCTTCAGGCTAAGCCTGAGATGGGTTTAGATATTTCTATTTGGAGAACTGGCAAACTTTACTGGTTGGAGGCAGTTAAAGACGTCCATGTCCTTGATTTATCTTGGATATTGCCTTCATTGAGGAAAGATTACATGAAGAAAGCTGAAGATTACCTTGCCCATCTGCTTGGACATGGTAAGATGGTCTTTTGCTGTCTACCTTATTATGGTTGATTTTTGCTCTTTAAGAGTAAGAAATGATGACTTTGCATGACCTTTCTTTTGTATATTCCAGTTTGAGTCCCTTGAATTCTTGATATGAATAAAATGTTTGTACTCGTAGACTCTAAAAATGAAGCAGCTTGATACTATTTTGATGGTGCAAGTTGTTCTTTTCGTCAAAAGTTACTTTTTGCCATGAATTCTTTTCTTTTTTTTGGTTGCAGCATGCCTGTAAAGTTTCCATTAACCAACCAATCTCAAACACTTTTATTTCTTGACCTTGAAATTTCTTAATTTATAATATTGATGAGATCCGCATGTTAATAGCTTCAAATAGGGCACTGCAGGAGTAGTAATTTACTTAATTGACAACTGAGGTTGCTACCTTGTCTTTGAAAGACAGTAGAGATGTAGATTGTTGGCCAGGGTTTGACTTATTGAAACAGAATAACCTGAAGATGTGACTCATGTAGTCATGTGAGAACTGAATAAAATTTTGTGCACAGCACATGTAGTTTCAAAGAATCTCGCATGGCTTTCTGTTGAAGATGTCTTTCCCTGATCTTTCTTACTACATGGATCGCCTTATCTAGACCCTTTTTACTGCCTTGTCATGTTTGTCATCTCTCCTCTTTCATTGACTTTACATATTGCTTCTCAGCCAATGGGATGGTCTTACCTTACGATGGAATTTAGTAAATCAGGTGGTAGACAAGTTGTTAGCGTTTTATTATTGCATATCTATCTCGATATGCAAAGACCAAGAGACTGTGAATCGCATAGGCTTGTTATTTTGTGTACATAGATTGTTCATTCCCTAGTTTTTGAGTGCGCCTATTGCTTATTAATGCATTAATATTCTTATGGTTGGGAATTGTGTTCTGACATGTTAGGGTACTAATAACATGATTGCAGAGGGCAGAGGAAGTATACATTTTCTCTTGAAAGCTAGAGGCTGGGTAACTTCTATATCTGCTGGTGTTAGTGACGAAGGGATGCATCGCTCCTCCATAGCATACATCTTTGGCATGTCTATACACCTCACAGACGACGGCCTGGAGAATGTAAATTTATCTTTCCCTACTTTTTACAATGAACAATGATTCAGAAAAATACAAGTTAACGAATATGTTTTCTTGAAATGGTACAGTTTTGAATTATATGATTATATCCTAAAATCCATAGTTTTATGTGTTTCGTCTTTCGAAAACTGCAATAAGAAAGGACAAAAAGTGAAAAATAACCTCCTTCAGAATATAGTCATTTTTTTTTCTTAAGTACCCTTGTTTAACTGCACCACTTCCTCACTCTCCATTTCTATTTAAAAGTAACACCACTCTTGCATCTTCGTTTTAAACTTTTACTCAATTCAAATTAACATTCTAATGTTAAATGGAGCAATAGGTATTCTTTGAATATATAGTTGTAATTGTAACTGTTAATTGGATTTGTTTTAAATATTTCAATTGGGGAACCTCCTATAGAGACTATGAACCATGCTTCTTTGCTCATACAATAATGGTTCCTTTATGCCAATGCTTCTTTTGTGTTAATGCTTTTTATGTATTACGATAATGCTTCTTTTTATGAATATTACTACTGTTGGTCACACAAAGATCAATGGTCTAAATTGGTTTTAAGTACAAGGAGAAAAGTTTTTATTTGATCATCTCCTATGTATATTTAAAATATCCAAAGAGCTTATTTATTTTTTAGTATAAACCTGTTGCATCTCATGATGTTCTCTTATGCTCTCTATTATTGTCTTTACAATGCCTTTTGTTTTTCATCATCTGTTCTAGTCCTGGAAACTGCTTGTCCTTTAGTATTTTCTTTTGATGTCTATGATGTAGATCTTTGAAATCATTGGGTTCATCTATCAATATATCAAACTGTTGCATCAAGATTCTCCTCAAGAATGGATATTTAAAGAACTCCAGGATATTGGACATATGGAGTTCAGATTTGCAGAGGAGCAACCTCAAGATGATTATGCTGCCGAACTTGCTGGTATTTAATGTTTATAATCTATGTAGTTTCTAGAGTTTTATGTTTACAATGTCCCTCTAGCGTTTGATTGGTATACTACGAAATTTCTGCTCAGCAGTTGGCTGCTAATAAAAAATTAATACCGAAGGCCACCATCTATCAACTAGGAATGCTATGCTTTATTCATAAAGTTGACCCATGATCCAAGACATAACCAACACCTTGCCAATGATAAACCGGAATAATAGAATTAACATATGCCGAAACATTGGCTGCAGCCTTCTGCGCCTTCCTCTGCATACACACACAAGAGCTGTTAGGTACTATTAATGATGCTTTAACATATAATGCTGAATGCTGAATGCTTTATTTTTATTAGGATAAAGTATCCTGTATATTCTGTCCTGAAGTTGCTAAATACTTAAACTGTACTTTATTTGTTATGTTCATTTGAGTTGAAATGCATGTAATTTTCCACGCGGAGGAGTTCTATTTTGGAAAAGATTCCAATTCCATGCCATGAAAACATGGATGGTATCAGTTCTCAATGAAATTATTTATTTGTTCTGTTCAGGTTTACCAAAGTAGATTATTTTTGGCTTTTTTGATTGTTTAACTGTGGGAAGATAAACTGATACCATATATTATTGCAGCGAATTTGCTTGTCTTTCCTCCCAAGCATGTTATCTATGGTGACTATGCATATGAAGTCTGGGATGCTGAGATGATAAAATATATTCTGGAATTCTTCAATCCTGGAAACATGAGAGCTGATATTCTGACCAAGTCTTTGAAGAAGTCGCATGGTAGTAATCTCGTTCACATTATTGTTGCTGTATTAATTTTGATATTTGATTATGTGCTTTGTGATTCCCCAAATAGTTGTGTATATAAACACACACACAGAGTAGAAAACAAAAAATCATGGTGATTCTAGGAAGTTGATGGATAAGACATGGGGTGGATCAAGGTGGTTGTTTGACCTGTGTGAAATTGCATCTATCACTCTAAGTCTCCAGTGGTTTGACAATAAAAAATCATAGTGATTCTAGGAAATTGCATCTATCACTCAAAAATCTCCCTTAATTGTTGATTTAAGTAGATTTATCGACAAAGTAGATGAATATGGATTGCTGCTTCTGTCATACTAATTTTATATTGATTTGGTTTTAAATTGTCATTTGAAAGAAATGCTAACACTGGTGGACTAAGCCAGTGTATAGGAGAAAATAAGTTACTTCTGTAAATCAAGCAATAACTTGTCTAGTAAACATTAAATATCTGGTCATAAGCTTTGTGAATGTGACGTACTTCTTCATATCTTTGTTAATGATGCTCATCAGTCAATTGACCTAGGGCATAGACTTTGGCATGTGACATTAGATTGAATTACCTATTTTTACATTATGCTGCTATTTTCAGTTCACACTACATATAATTGTTTCACATCCATGCCATGTCAGAAATTGCTAAAAGGGTATGCCTCTGATAAATCGTACAACCTGTCTATAAAAAAATAATCTTGGTTGTGGACGACACGAGTTATAATGCAAATTTGGTTAATTAAGAGAGATAGAGAGAAAAAGTGGTTGAAATGTTGATAGTGAAAATTGGGACCTCCCCATTACAGAGAAAACTTACTATTAGATAGATCTTAATTTTGGTGGACGGTACAAAATGGAAAAAGAAGACTATTTTTCTTGGATGGAGGTAGTATATGTTTTCTTAACGGCGCATATGGATCAAGGATCACTTTGTCGATGCCAACTTTTTACTGGAAAAGTTGCCCTCCTTAACTTTCTACTGGATTTCAGATATCCAACAAGAGCCATGGTTTGGATCCCGATATCTCGAGGAAGATATTCCACTTCATTTGATGGAGCTATGGAAGGATCCTCCAAAAATAGATTCCTCCTTGCATCTACCCTCAAAGAATGACTTCATTCCATGTGATTTTTCCCTGCGTGTTGAGAAGGAATCTTGCCAATCAACAGATTCCGCATCTCCAAGATGTATACTTGACGAACCTTATATGAAGTTGTGGTATAAGGCTGACCAGACTTTTAAACTTCCTCGTGCTAATACATATTTCCGCATCACCTTAAAAGGAGGATACAGTAATATGAGGAACGCTTTATTGACCGAGTTATTCATATTGCTCCTTAAAGATGAGCTTAATGAGATTATATACCAGGTCCTTTCTTTTACTCTTTTTAATGATATGTTATACAGTAGTTGTTTTGGTTTCTCTGTTGTAAATTGTTGGTCTAATAAATAATTAGAAGGCTGAAAGCTTAATTACTTTATTTCAGGCTAGTGTTGCAAAATTGGAGAGCTCAGTTTCTCTCTATGGCGATAAGCTAGAGCTGAAGCTTTATGGTTTTAATGACAAGCTTTCAGTTCTCTTGTCAAAAGTTCTGGCAACAGTTAAGTCATTCTTGCCAAAGGATGACCGCTTCAGGGTACGTACTATATTTACTTTTTTGAAGAATGATAAACCAGTAAGAGAGAAAATAACATCCTACTCCTGTATTTGAAATGCTGAGACAGATCTTAAGACTTCTTATTTTTTTAATTAAAAAGAAGTTACTAGTATATGCTATGCTAAGGATGGATAATTTTGATGAAAATGTACTCTCTCATGTTTCGCGTTATATGTCCCATATATATAAACAACACTTCATCCTCTTTTTACTTTAATTTAAAATTAAAGTCTTGCGGAGTGGATTGCGGTGGAGATTATTTGAGATCTCTCCCTCTTACAAAGGAAGGTCCAGTATGTTGATCTCCAAAAGGGACACCATTTCATCCTCTATAGTCTATACATAAGTGATATTCTGAAATTTTAGCTACTGTTAATTTTCTATATCATCTTCGTATTTTTTGTGGAAGCTTACATCAGCTTTGTAACAGGTTGTTAAAGAAGATATGGAGAGATCTTTGAGAAACACCAACATGAAGCCTCTAAGTCATGCTTCCTATTTAAGATTGCAAGTTTTATGTCAAAGTTTCTGGGATGCAGATGAAAAGTTGTGCTTGTTAAATGACTTGTCTATAGCAGATTTGAGGGCTTTTGTTCCTGAACTTCTTTCCCAGGTTGGTAACAAGTTATGATAGTTGCATAACTCTATCTGAGTAAATGACTTGGATTTGGTACCATGGATTTTATATGCGGCCTTTATTATCTTGAATGATAAATTGGGGAAATATTTGGGAATTGGGACCTTGTGCAACCCTACTGAGGTTCAGAAGTTTTTTGAAAAGAGTTCTATTTTCCACACTATAGGAAGACTAAAATCTATAATTTCAGACATTTAATTGGGAATCATCGTTTCATTACTAGATTGGAAATGATTATCACAACATTAATCTAAGCAGTGTTAAGAGCATCACAAGTTTAAATGCTCTTGGAAACTTGATGCCTTTGTATGCTTCTCTGGAAACCATCTGTGCTAACATAAATGGGTTCACTTGATTCAAATCCAACACCTGAAATGTTTACATCAGAGGGCGAACCAGGAGTGTGTGTTGGTGTGGGTGTGTTTCAGTTGTATATATAGTACACTGGTAATTGTGAAAAACAATTTACTCCTGTGCTTGGTATTTTTTGCTTGAAGGTGTTTTTATGCAAATCAAGCCTCATTACTATTTATTGCCTCACCGTACCTTTCTCCAGTTTTACTCAACAATATTTTTGCATTATGATAACTGTGTATGAGAAAGAGAATATACTCAAAGTACACATGCATTCTGCATGTATTTTAAAGCCAATAAGATTTGACCTATCCTCTATATCTGCAAACATGTTAGTAAGCTGACAGTGTTGGTTAAGTCAAAAGAGTGCATCTGTAATGAGTATTTTGGAGATAAAATTTGAATTATAAATGTAGCAGAAAGGAAATAAGGCCAGGACAGTTGAAAAACATGTTGCTCTGTTGACTCACGTCATGAATACCAGCATCACATGGAACCTAAACTACCATCACTGGAAAATTAAAACTTGGTGGGTGTGGCAATTAGATATCTCTTTATCGTTAACAAAATAGCTTGAATTCAGTTCTTGCCTCCCAGTTACATGGAACAAATGCACTGATTTGAAAACTATAATCTTCTTTCCCTTCTTCGTCCAAGATATATATGATTAAATATTAAGACCGTGATTGACACTCCTAAGGATTGAGAATTTGGATTGGGAACACTTGCAACAATTTTTGTAATTTGTGCATGCAATTGTTTATTCTCGAAGTGGTGATCCACTAAAGTTGTCTATACTCAATTCTATTTGCTTTTTTTGCAGCTATATATCGAGGGTCTTTGCCATGGAAATTTGCTGGAAGAGGAAGCTCATCGATTGTCAGAGATATTTAAAAGCAATTTCTTTGTGCAGCCACTTCCATATGATTTTAGGCATAAGGAGATTGTGATGTGCCTTCCTTCAAGTGCCGACCTTGTTAGATATGTCAAAGTGAAAAATAAGCTAGAAACAAACTCTGTGGTTGAGGTATCAAAAAAGCAACTTGAGTAAGCTTTGTTATATACTGTTAATGGCTGCTTAAAACTTACATTTTCTCTTTTTATTTCCTTCCTTTCTTTTGTATTTTGCAGCTTTATTTCCAGATTGAACCCGAAGAAGGAACAACATTGATTAAATTAAAAGCACTCACAGACCTTTTTGACGAAATAGTTGAAGAACCACTTTTTAATCAACTCAGGTATGTAATGGACTGAACATATAACAAGTAGTATGAATATGATAGTTGTAATATTGTATACCTCCACTCATTATTGGCAAAAAAATTTGAATAACGTGCGAACATACCGCGAACAACAACAGTACTTGTACTTCAATCACGCAAAAATACACTTGCAAAAGGATTCACTAGCAGTCTCAGCTGTCTCGGGCAATAACTTAATTTATTGTTTATACAGGACGAAGGAACAACTTGGTTATGTTGTTGACTGTAGCCCTCGAGTAACGTACCGCATACTAGGGTTTTGTTTTCGTGTTCAGTCTTCAGAGTATGATCCTGTCCACTTGCAAGGGAGGATCGAGAACTTCATAAACAGCTTAGAAGAGTTGTTGGTAAGTAACCAGCCATAAATTCTTAGTCTAAGCTGATTTAGACAACAATACATGGACTACAATTAAGTTTCCTTGAGAAGACACGAACTTATTATTTGGATTTTATGGTGCATCTTTCCTATCTGACTATCATTTCCATGCCTTGTTAACAATTTAAAATCTGCATCTGATATATTTTACTCTCAAGGCTTACTTATCGAGAATATGTTTCTAATGTTGCTTATGTTGCAGAATGGACTTGACCATGATTCCTTCGAGAATTATAGAAATGGTTTAATGGGGAAACTTCTTGAAAAGGATCCATCTCTTTCATATGAAACAAACCGTTATTGGGGTCAAATAGTCGATAAAAGGTAACCCATTACATCCTGCAGAAATTACTGTGCATCTCTAGGTAGTGAAGTGAAATGCTTGAGTGGGTGGCCAACTGAATCTTGAATATTAGTACATCATTTTTTTTTTGTGCAACACCCAATTGCCAATTTTGATTGTACTATCCAAAAAGCCCATGTCAAGAACTTTCTAATATCACCACTATATTTTTGGTATTCTCATCGGATGTGGGTTCGGAAAAGTCACATACAAATGTGTGCATCAGTGCGTGACATTTCCCACCAGTGCGGATATCAAGAAATATGTACAATTAGAAAACCCTCAATGTGGGGACCTTCCAACAATACCTTCGCTTTAACTATTGATTGTTGGATGAAAAATTGGTGGTCTGGGCTTCTGCAGGTGTTTGCCCTTGCATGATTTGAAGTTAGGATTTTTGACATTGTGTATGACATGGGGCTTTGAAAGCTCTGGTTGTCCAACCATGAGGCCCTTTTAGCCTATTGATGTTCTGCTGCATCCTGAATGTGATAGTAGGGATCCTAGATGCATGCTGTAGCATGTAGACTGATGTTAATGTCAGTTTGAGATGTAGGTTTGATTGAATAGTCAATTTAGACTCATTTCAATTTTTTATGGTGTTTCCGCACATATTCTTTTCATACTTTATAGTTTAGTTTATATGCTGAATATCGTTATCTGCATGTCATATCGATCTAGAACAAGCTTCATTACTAGGTAGGACATCATAGTAACTGAAAGCATGAGGGAAAATCAACTGCATTAACGACCTCTGACATTGGCTCTCAGGTATATGTTCGACTTATCTGAAAAGGAAGCTGAGGAACTGAAGGACATCAAAAAGGAAGATATCATCGAGTGGTATCGCACTTATTTAAGACAACCCTCGCCCAAGTGTCGGAGGCTTGCGATCCATGTGTGGGGCTGCAACACTGATCAGAAGGATGCAGATACACAAACTGGAGCTCAAGTAATTAAAGACCTCGAAGAATTTAAGAAGTTGTCTCAATATTATCCGAGCCTCTGCTGAAAAAAAATCAGTGTTGAACATTTTCAAATTTTGCCAATAAAAACGATCAGCATATGAGATGATTGTTGATCATCAAACAAAGGTGAGTTACATGTAGTTTACCAAACTGAGTATAAGATTGAAAGTTGGTGCTGTGATGATTGGGTTTGTCATTGTTAGGTTATGATTATACTGCAATATTTAAAAACTTTTGCCGAAAATTGTTAGGTTATGATTACACTTGATTGTTTAAAATATGTTACCAAAAGAAAAGACTATTTCTGTTCTATATGAGGAGCTATTTATGTGAACCATTATGATCTTACATGTTGATTATAGCTTCGTAAGTAATTCATAAAATAGATGTTAAAATGCGTGTAAGAGTAGGTCCTATATGTACTATGCTTTTTATTTTTAGTTAAAATGAGTAGGTCCTATATTTTTAATGCATCTGCCATATGTCTTGCACCGGAAGTTCATGCATAAAATTACATGGCACGAAATGTGGTGTTGTCGTTAGGTGACTGAAAAACGTGTGGCATGTGAAGTGATAACATGGTAGGTCAAAACTATAAATATTATTTATCACCCTTCACCTTTGATTCTTCCAAACAAAACTATATTTGTCTACGATGTAAACCAAATGGAAAAACGTTTCTTAGATATAAAGCGGCAGCGTACCTACGCCCATTGAAATTTGACAAATATTGGAGGTAGGGGTGGGTCGATACGATATATCGTATCGAAAATGTTGTATCGTGTTTCGTATCGAAAATGTCGATATGAAAGAATTTTATATCGTTATCGTATCGAAAGTTTCGATATATCGAACTTTCAATATGGATAATATCAATATCGTTATCGTATCGAATACCTATATATCGAAAAATATAATTTCAAAACTGAAAAATAACACAAAAATTAATAAAACTTCTACACAATAAAATGTATAGTATTCTTATGAGTAAAGGTCAAATGTGGTCCCTAACATATGACCGTTTTATCAATTTGGTCTTTAACATTATCATTTTGATTTTTTGGTCCCTCACAAATAAACTCGGACCCGAATCGGTCCTCACTTAACAGAACCGTCAAAAAATAGACGGTGATTGCAATTTGACTATATTAAATTACTAATGGTAATTAATTATACCTAATAATTTTTAATTACTATTAAATTACAAATTATTCATTTCATTTTGCAACTGATACTATCTTTTTTTCAATTTTGCTAATAGGAAAAGAATTATAATTAGGTATAACTAATTACCATTAGTAATTTAATATAGTCAAATTGCGGTCATCGTCTATTTTTTGACGGTTCTATTAAGTGAGGACCGATTCGGATCCGAGTTTATTTGTGAGAGACCAAATAATCAAAAAGATAATGTTAAGGACCAAATTGATAGAAATGACCATATGTTAGGGACCACATTTGGCCTTTACTCTATTCTTATTAGGGTTTCATATATATATTTTCTAAATATATGAATGAATTAAATGGATTTATATATATTTATAATTTTAAACTTCAATATGCATTGAATTTCAATATGTTTCGATATATTCGACATAAAATGATATATCGCGATATAAGGAAATTCATATCGTTATCGTATCGGAAACTTACGATACTGTATCGTATCGAAAATTACGATATACTAAAAATTCGATAATTTTTCGATATTTTTCAATACGATACGTATATCATTTTTTCGGTATTTTTCCCCATCCCTAATTGGAGGTGAACATAAAAATCGTTGTCTTAGAATGAATGCTTCTTTTACCCTCTTACATTCACAAATCAATATTGCGTTTGCATAAAAGTATGCTCTTTCCGTCCGCCATTTATAGTCTCATTTTGACTCCGGTACGGTTTTTAAGAAATTGTTTGACTTTGTGAAGTAAAATAGAAAAATGAGTTGATAGAAAATGTGTCCCATTTTTATATATTGGTTTTATAATTGAATATGAGTGTAATGAGTTAAATGAATGGTGAGTCTCCTTACCAGTACTATCTCTAGCACCCCGTACCCGACTGGGTAGGGGTCTCTCCTTGAGGTACCCATTTGAGTGGCTTAAGGAGTTGGGTTGGTTGTCCTCTCCCGATCCATCCAGTTGAGTGGCTTGATATGATCCTCATTCTTGATTTGCGATTCAACGATGGATCAACCTGAAATGCGGCAGAAGTCTTGATATGTGTGATGAATGATGCCACAAATGGGATGGAGGAACCATCTTATAAGTCGTGGATGGAATGATTGACGCCATAAACAAGTGTGAAAGTTCGTTTGATAAGTCAAGTAAAAGTCGTTTTAAGAGAGAACGCATAAGAGATAAACTCACCAAAAATATTATTGATAAAGGCTCTATCTTTTTTTTATCCAAAAATAAGGCTTTTACGTAGACAAAGAAAATCTAAAACATAAGGAAAACAAAAAAAACTACAACGAAACTATAATTGGTAGAAGAAAAGAATATCATAGTCAATTAATACATTTACATTTACTTATTCTTTGCCAAATATTTCATATATTCTTCAAATTCTGGCTCACTTGCATATAATTAAATTATTGCAACTTTGGGCTACTCGAATTTTCATTTCTAAATATCATCTTGCGTAATTCTAGAGCTCTACTTCATGAATAAATCACGTTACACATCTTTAAATTTTTTTCGCTATATCTCTTGTAGTCAGTCCAACATGCACTTTATTGAATCTTGAATTATTGACCATTGGTTTGCAATTGCATCATGGCTCTCTTTGAGTGCGAAAGTTTGGACTTGATTTTGAGCACTATCTTCGAGCTATAGTCATCTTCGACTCTAGCCTCTTCATTCTTGAATCTGTCACGAACAAGTGTGGCTAAAATTTGTTGCATCCTCCGTGTCATAGCTCTCGTGACCGGTCTTCCTATGTTCTTCAATGGGTCTTTGCCATAACGCAGCGCATCCACGGCAGGTCATATAGACAAAATTTCCACTCAGAAAATAGATAGTTTTGTAGGGACTCGAACACCCATTACTTATTAACGTATTAAAAAAAAAACATAAATATATGCAATCACTATTCTGACTGAATTAAATTTCTATCTTTTATTGATCATATGAGATTTGATTAAAAGCGTGTGTAAAAAAGTTCGTGAGGGAAGGGCTTGACAATATACGGATGTCCAAGGAGGTTATATAAACATACATAGTGACAGACTCCTATATTCCTTTCGTTATAGGAGTATTATTTTTGAATAAGTTGATATAAGAAAAAAATGATGCAAATATTTTTTATTTTTCTTCGTTGTAATAAAAATAAAATCTCCATGTTCTGTGAAAACAGCATAAGATTGGTATGGCGCTTTCATAATACTAGTAAAAGTATGTTCCTACTTTATGTTTTATGCCGACAGGAGTGATTTTTATAGTTTCATATAATTTGGATATGAATTTAGTCCGTGATTTTAGCATAAAATCCAAAAGTTGCACTGCGTAAGTCGCGTGACAATATATATTTTGTGAGTGAAATAAGTGTTTGTTTAACTAACATGAATACATGATATGTATGACCACTACTAATCAACACCGACATATTCGTGAAAATAGAGGCATTCCATTTTCATAATAAACCGATAATAATAATAATAATAATAATAATAATAATAATAATAATAATAATAATAATAATAATAATAATAATAATAATAATAATAATAATAATAATAATAATATATGGAATATAGTATATGCAATTTACGTGCGTACTAATTAGTATAGTAGTTGTAATAAATTTAGGAATATATTTCTAAACATTGAAGAATTAGAATCTTGAAACTTCATATATGTAGAAATTAAGAATAACATCTATTAAAAATCACAAATGGCCTACTTTAAAACAAATAAATGTATTATCATAATAAAAATTTAAACAAATATCCTCATCTGATTAAACACTAATGAAAGTAACCCATTTTAGCAGATAAAAGTACAATGACCTAGTATTAGTTTAAAACGGATCGCGTATAACATAGATTTTGAAGTGGACTTAATTAATTCACTAAAATACTTTGAGACGACTAATTAAATTATAGTATTATGTTTAAAATATATAACATATGGTTCTAAAATGTAAATAAAAAAGATGCATGTGATGAGGACCTACTGCACAGAGCAGTAGGTGCGTGGCACCTCAACCAAAGCCAATCCATGTGCATATCATACTATTACCATTTATGCCCTATTTTCTCATTCACAATTTCTCTGCCAAATTAATATTTTGCCCTTTATTATTCAGAACACATCATATGCATAATAAAATCGAATAATACAATGATAATAAATGCATCATTAAATGAGTTCGTATAACAAATTGGCCTGCATCATCGTGTTCGTCTCCTAGTAGTACTATCTATATATGTCCACCCTTTTCTTTGCTCACTCCAACTTTTAAAAATCGTGACAAACATGTTTGTTATTGCACCAATCATTTCTTTCCTAATTCTTCACATACTTCTTCCTGTTGAGGCTGATTACGGAGGCTGGCAAAATGCTCATGCCACTTTTTACGGCGGTGGCGACGCATCCGGCACCATGGGTTCGAATTTACACCTAACACGATATAATACATAAAGAGAAATGTTATACTACATATCTTATCTTATGCAGTATTAATATGAATGCATGCAGAAGGGGCGTGTGGGTACGGGAATCTGTACAGCCAGGGTTATGGTACCAACACGGCGGCACTGAGCACGGCGCTTTTCAATGACGGGTTGTCATGTGGCGCGTGCTTTGAAATGCAGTGCAACAAGGACGATCCTAGGTATTGTTTGCCCGGCACCGTCACCGTGACCGCCACCAACTTCTGCCCTCCAAACTTTGCATTGCCCAACGACAACGGCGGGTGGTGCAATCCCCCTCTTCAGCACTTCGACATGGCAGAGCCCGCCTACCTCCAGATCGCCCAGTACAGAGCTGGCATTGTCCCCGTCACCTTTAGAAGGTCTCCCTTTTCACCATTACTCAATATTAGTATCATATTGTCTGCTTTGAGTTAAATCCTTATGGTTTTATTTTTAGGATATTTTTCAAAAATCCACCTACTAATAGAGTTAGGATATCACACTTATGTATTACTTGCAACTTTACTTAATTTCATACTAGAACACGATGTGAGATTTGGTTTGTACTCGAATAAGTATTAATGATGATTGTAATTGTAGGGTGCCTTGTGTAAAGAAAGGCGGGATTAGATTCACTTTGAACGGACACTCTTACTTCAACTTGGTTTTGATCACCAATGTTGCGGGAGCAGGAGACATCCGTGCAGTCTCGATCAAAGGGTCGAGAACAGGGTGGCAGTCAATGTCAAGGAATTGGGGGCAGAATTGGCAGAGTAACTCGGTGCTCAACGGTCAGAGCCTCTCCTTTCAGGTCACCGCCAGTGATGGTAGGACCGTCACTAGCTACGACGTCGCGCCTTCTAATTGGGAGTTTGGTAAAACTTATGAAGGCGGCCAGTTCTAAAACTTCAAGCATTAAATTGCGCCAATTTTAATTTTGCTTACCTTTGTATCATTGGTTTTAATTGATGCAACTAAATACAACACTTAATTTGTAACAAATGTTGGTTCTATATCGATATATGTTGAGTTTTCAATTAAGTGACAAAAATCTACTATACTAATTAATGTCTTTTTACGTACGAATGGATTGTATGGGTTTCAATCCCATTAGAAGCGAACATTTTAAATAAATAAGTACAATTAATTTTACTAGGAGATAATAAATTTATATCCAGTGATGTAATATTGTATATGCAAAAAATTATAGTAAATCCGACTATTATTTTATCTGATTAGTGTTCATGCTGATGTCAATGTGGATTACTAGATAGCTGGGAAACTAAATTGTAAAGGGATCAGATGAGTGACACTATTCGTGCTGATGTCAATGTGGATTATCACCAATTGTGCAATTTCTATTGAATCAAGAGATTTGTGTACTGAGTAGAGAGAATAATTGCACTTGTATTGAATTGGATAATAGTTATATTTTGATCACTCATGTTTAGGGACAATATGACAAAATTAATATAAAATGTGTATTCTTATCATGTACTACTATTATTTATTTATCTATCTATTCCATCATATGTTACTCAAAGAAAGTAATCCTTAACTTGTGTTTTTTTAATTGATCTCGATTGATCTTATTCCCTTTTGCATTGCAATAACCCCTTCAAGTTAAATAATGAGGTTACGATATTTAACTTGTCTAGCACATTTCCAAAATTCTTAGGATCCACATGTTTGCTAGTTGATCATGTGAAGGTAGGAAATGAAATCCGACAATTATGGCTTAAATTTTCTTTTGTTTGTCAACTTCCACTTGTCTGGCTCTATTATGTTGAATCGGATTTTTTGAGATACTAATTGCAGTCTTATTGTCACAGAAAAAATTGACTGGCTCGCACCAAATGAATCCAATTCTTCCATTAACTTCCTCAACCATAACACTCCATTCAACTCACTCTTGATTTCTCTAAATTTTCCTTTTGCACTTGAAAGAGCGACAACCTTCTTTTTTTTTTCTCCAAGTAACAAAGTTTTCACCAACGAAGGTGAAATATCCTGACGTGGATCTTCTGTTTATAACGTTTGTGTAGCTGTGAATGTCTAAATGGCCATTTTTCTTAAACATAATTCCATAACTTAACGTCCGTTTCAAATGTCTCATAATTCTAAAAGCAGCTTCAAGATGGCATGTCTACATGAATTGACTAACAACTCCGACTACATAGGCAATATTAGGTCTAGTATGAGATAAAAAAATTAACTTTCATACCAATCGGTGATATCTTTCTGAGTCTGCCAATTCAGCTTCATCTACAATCTTTAGATCATGGTTCAACATCATAGGAGTCTCTATTGGCTTGCAGTCAATTCTTCCAATGCTAGTAGACCTAAATTGTTTTATTGTGAGTAATAAAGACCTCTTTTAGACCTAATCACTTCAACTCTAGGGAAATACTTCATGAATTCCAAGGATTTATTTTTCTTCAATCATTTTATTTCATTTCGATCATTCCCTTTAATGATTATATAACCGACATAGATTAATTATCATACTAGTAAACTTACCTCACTTTTTCAAGAAAAGTGTGGTTTGAGTTGTTTTGGCGATAGTCATATGTTTTTCATGTCTTCGACGAATCTTCCAAATAATGCCCTTAAAAGACTGTTTAACTCACATATTATCTTAAAATAAAGCATCTCCATCTATAAACTCACTAGAGTGATCCGATGAAATTTCCATGTAGACTTCTTTACTCAACTATCCATGTAGACTTCTATACTCAAGTCACCATACAAGAATGCGTTGGTGATCCAAAAGGAACCTAATTACCTAAGTCATTTAGGTGAAGTGGAGCCCTATAATTCTAACTACAAACACAAAATTCGGTTTTTAGAAACAAAAAGGGAGGTGACTCATATCTCATCCCCCCATTCTCCACTTCGCCGGTTTATAAAATCTTTCTAAACAATATTCTTAGACCAGTTTACAAGACCATTAACTTTATTATAGCATTGTTCACTTGTAATCAATTTTCAGTGCTAATGCACACACCTCTATGCTTGAAGGTTGCAACACTCTAAGCAGTCCAGCACCCCTAATGATGTTCTTATATTAACTAGAAAAAAAATTTAAATATTTGAAGGTGCCAGCTTGTGAATTTAACTTGGACGGTAAGTAAGAGTGTTTGCTTCTATAAGATTTGGATTACATTTATAGAACATTATCAAATTGTAATCAAATTCAAACAAATAGGGTCGGTTTATTCGGTGTCGGAGCCCCATTTCCCTGGCCGGGTCGGCAAAGTCAATTCTCCTCGACCTCAACCACTAATCTCACTTTTAAGTTGTAATCACTCGCTTAATTTTGAAGTACTGTCAAATTACAGCAACACTAAAATAACATTTTTACTGGGAAATTCAATTATTATAATATTTTCCAGTTCTGATCCTCACACGTTTTATTTAGAGCATCACATTCCGGTTGGGGAATAGACTGATCGGATTTCAGATACTACTACTTTTTTACCTGCTCTACTTCATCTATTTCAGTGATCTGAAACTCGGCTTCTCAGGTATACCTTTTTAGTATGCCTAAAGAATATTTTTTTGTATGTATAGGTGTAGTGTATGTTGTATAAGCATTGTGCGGTTTGATATGACCAATTGGTGGTGAAATGGAGCAGATCTAGGGTTTGGAGTAGCTGATTTTCTTTCTACTGATTTTGATGTTGATGTTTTTGTTGAAATTGTGCACGTTTTTATTTGAAATGCTGTTGCTTCTGCAGCGGAGCTGGATTTGGCGATTTGGCGTCAGTGTTCTGTTTCTGCTGAGTTAAGTTGGACGATTCTAATGAGGTATGTGAATGTTGCTTTTTTTTTTTGCTTTAAGTGATTAGTTTGAAGGAAGTATGATGTGTGTTTGATAGTAGATATTGAGATACTACGATAAGATAGTGGAGTGTGAAGATGAGTGAAGGCAAGAAGTATCAGCTGGGGACGATTGGAGCGTTGAGTCTTTCAGTGGTTTCATCTGTTTCGATTGTGATATGCAACAAGGCACTCATTAGCACTCTTGGCTTCACTTTTGGTGAGATTTCGATGGACCTGATTTATCAACTTATTGTTGAAGTGAGCTTTGCTGCGCTGCTATGCCTATCCAATATACTCTCTTCTTTATGTTCTGTTCTAGCTTATATTCAGAAGTTGCTTCGATTTTCTAGGCAATTGATATGCGGTACACTATCTATGTAGTTAAATTGCAGTTTATTATGAGAGTGTAGTCAAACTCAAATATTTCAGTTTGTGAAAAGAAGATAGGTAGTCTTTTTACTTATTCAACTTGTCCAGATAACTTTGGTTTCGTATTCCACATTTCTCTTTTCGTGGTTCGGACGAGGTATCCTGTAAATTTCTTAAAACAATCACATGTTTGGATAAGAAAATATGATTTGAACTCCCTGCCGTAATTTAGTCTGATTTAAGAACACTAAATTATGTAGACATTGTGATGGTACTTTCTCTTTTAACTTATTTCAAACTTAGCAAAGAATGCCCACCTAATGCTTGGGTAACTACAAAAGGATGTACCCAATTTTGCTTTCCATCATTTATGACATGTGACACCTAATGTGGCAGTTCCTAATTTTAAGTGTAGCAAATCTGTTATTAATAGCGAAAGAGCAAATTTCACACTTGTTGCTTCTTCAAGTTATTGGAGGATATTAAACATATAAGGATAGCATTTGCAATTAAAGGTGTGCTCTTTAGCTGTCTTTCTTAAAACATCTTGCCACACTTGAGAATGGAGCTCATTCTAATTTATTGGTTATTGCATGAAATTCGTTGACATTGAGATTTGGACCGACTGAAACTCTCTTTTGATGAAATGTTTTTGAACCATTATACTAATACCACGATCTTGACTATCTATTATTGCATGTGGGCATTTCATTTTTGAAGTCACTTATATTGTGTGATTGATTGAAATTTTTCTGATGATTTGTACTTTTAGTTACAGAGAATACACATTGGTATTTGAATTTTTTTTATCCTTCTAGTTGTTTTTTCCTGCAACCTGCTTGCTCTAGCCATCGAAGTCTAGTTTCACTTTTAGGCTCTTGAATTCTCTAACTTTTGTTTTCTCCTGTTATTTTACTTTTGCAGCTACAACTCTTACTAGCTGGCATCTTCTTGTTACTTTTTGCTCTCTTCACATTGCTCTATGGATGAAATGGTTTGAACACAAGCCTTTTGATTCAAGAGCAGTCATGGGATTTGGAATTCTTAATGGAACATCCATTGGACTTCTAAATCTTAGCCTGGGTTTCAACTCCGTTGGTTTCTATCAGGTTAGTTTATGTTTAAAAAATTCAAGTTCTGTTATGCAATTTAGGATACTAATGAGTTTTGTTTGTATGCGGAAATCCCTCAAGATAAGATAATCCTGTTATAAAAATAGTTTTTCATGTGCAGAATAAGTAGTCACTATCCCATGTTAAGCGAAGTGCAAAAGAAAAAGTTTGAACTCTTTCTTCAGTACAGATAATAGCTATGCCCTTAAGGACAACCTTCAGTTTCTGTGGATCACATTAGGTTGTCCACATAAGAGATTGTACCACAGTCTAGTTCATTCAGTTGCATGAAATAGAATATAACTTGGGTTGGGGCAAACAGATCTTATTATAGGTGCTTATGAGTATAAGTAGATTACAATGAACTGTATTTGATATCTTTGCAGTTAAAGAACATAGTCCCTTCAGTTTCCATTCTGCTAGTGGTTGATAGTTACTTTTGGAAGCTAATCTAACAAACATAACTTTTTTATATTTGTACCTTCCCTCTATTTTCTCTAACCTATTTCAAAATAGGTTAAGTTCTTATAATCTGTGGCTTATGCTTTTCAGATGACAAAATTGGCAATTATCCCATGTACTGTCCTTTTAGAGACTCTTTTCTTCAGAAAATTGTTCAGGTTAGATCTTTAAATCTCTCTTCCAGTTGCTTAGTTTGTACTTTATGTGTGATATGAACTATACAACCATTTCAAACCCTTTCTTTTACTATCAAGTCACTTTTTACCTTTCTTTACAGTGTACTGTACACTTCATATCAAAGAATAGAAAGAATTATCATAAATTATAGAATTCCTTGTTGGATCATAGATATATTGGTAGTTTACAGGTAAAACAAAAATACTATTTCCTGGTCATCAACACAAATAAGTATTTTTCAGAAGATTATAATTGCTGGCTGGCATTTGTCTATTTTGAACCTGTTTTGATTCCCTCCAATATATTTAGTATGGATTGACCATATAGTCTCTATTTCCTTGTTGACTATGCACAAGATATACTTCTTTCGATAATTCTGGTTTAGTTCCTAACTTCCTATGGGAATTTGCTGCTAATATATTTTTTTACCTCTGTTTGCAGTAGGAATATCCAAATTTCACTAGTTGTTCTTCTCTTGGGTGTTGGGATTGCAACTGTGACTGATTTGCAGCTTAATGTCCTGGGTTCCGTCTTGTCCCTGCTTGCAATTGTAACAACTTGTGTTGCACAAATTGTATCCTCAGCTATTTTATTGCAGTTTTATTCTCATGAGGTCTCCTCATGGATATTTGATATAAAAAGGCAACTATAATTTGGTTATTCTTGAGTCTTCTCCGGCTCTAGTAGCAATCCGAATCATTTATTTCCTTTTTTGGCTTATTGATTTGTCAGCAGTTTTAATTTTGAGTTTTTGGGACCCTAACATGATACACCATTAGATGACAAATACCATCCAGAAGAAGTTCAAGGTTTCTTCAACCCAACTTCTGTATCAATCTTGTCCCTATCAGGCAATCACTCTTTTCATAACTGGACCGTTTGTGGATGGGCTTCTGACTAAGCAGAATGTATTTGCTTTCAACTATACTCCTCAAGTTCTGGTAAGAACTGAAACTCTTCCCTTATGACAGGCAATCTGTTTTATTTGTTTGATAATATTCAGCACGTAACTCTGTTTTATGTTCCCTTATGACAGGCATTTATCGTCCTATCCTGTTTAATATCAGTTTCTGTGAACTTCAGCACCTTTCTTGTAATTGGAAAGACATCACCAGTTACTTATCAGGTCCTAGGGCATTTGAAAACGTGCCTTGTTTTAGGCTTTGGTTATGTTCTTCTACGAGACCCCTTTAGCTGGCGGAACATTTTAGGAATCTTGATTGCTATAGTGGGGATGGTACTGTACTCGTATTGTTGCTCTATCGAGAGCCAGCAAAAGGCCAGTGCTGAAGCAGCACAAATTTCCCAGGTACTCATTTTTTCTCTCTTGTCTGTGTGTGTGTGTGTGAAATGTGCTGAAAGCTGATTTTGCTGACTATCCTGTTTGTGTGTGAGAAGGCCAAGGAAGCCGAATCCGATCCCCTAATAAGTGCTGAAAACGGTAGTGGAATTCTCACTGAGGGGGTTGGTGGTGCAAGGGCTCCGGGATGGAACTCAAACAAGGACCTGCGTGCGTGAAACTTAGGCAGCATCGACTCGATTAAATGGTCTTCATGTAAGCTACTGTGGCAGCGATGAAGATGTTGCTGCAAGGCACCACCATACGTTGTATTTTAATAGATTGGAACTTTATATCTACCTGTAGTAGAGAGCTGAATGAGTTTTGTATACTCTTTCCGGTTAAACAGTTTTGTATACTCTTCTAGGTGTGCCAATACAGAATAGATTCTCTTTCATTCATCAGCTTCCAAGCTACTGTTGCCCTAATTCTCACTTTCATTGTATAATGTTAAATGAGTATTTTGTAGTAGCTTCGTTTCATTTTTTGATTGGTAAAAAGGAAGTCCCTCGAGTCTAATATTTCATGTTTATTCACAAAATGGCTATTGTGGGAAGATGCAATTGTTGTTGTACCTTGATATGTGATGGCTTAAATTTGTCCCAAATATCTTTTAAATTGGTTTAATTTTGTAAATCTGGTTTCTCCAACATTAAATAACAAATTATATACCTACACTACACCATCCAAAAAAAAGTATTTGTTTCTATTTCGGTCTATTTGCAAGATTAGTCTTCTAAAAATAAAAATTTCCTTTCATTTTATTACTCCTCCGTCCCCATTAATTGGCACAATTTGACTTGCTCGAATTTTAAGAAATACAGTATAAACTAGGTGGAAATAGTTAGTAGAATATGAGTTATAAGTGAAATGGGTTAATGGAATGTGTAGTGTATTCTCGAATTTAGTAAAAAAAAAAGAAAAAAAAAAAAGAAAATTGGTGCCAATTAACAAGGAATGGATAAATATCTCATTAAAATCCAGTTTTTATCTTTCTATCTCCTATTTTACCGGTACCCCTTTTATATATATTGACATTTTTAGTCGATCATAAAAAATAAAAATAAAAAAAGAGCGTAAATTTCAAAATTAAAATAGAAGAAGCATCGTTGGGCTTCTTTCTAAGGGCCCAATCTGGAGGTCCATGATATCAACCATATAAACCCTCACGTTCTACCTCCCATAGAGTATTAACCCTAAATCCTGAGTGAGCGCCTCCGCTTCCAGAGAGAAAAACCAATCAGCCGAAGATGGTAGAGATTCGCTAATTCCTGTTTATCATTCTCACTAACTTTTCTGCAATTGTCTTCCGCCCTTCAAGGTGTTAAATTTATGTTTTCCATTGTTGTAGACATTCAAGAGAAGGAACGGTGGGCGCAACAAGCATGGCCGCGGCCACGTCAAATTCATCCGCTGCTCCAACTGTGGAAAGTGCTGCCCCAAGGTTTTTTTTTTTTGTATAGATTTTCGTTCTCAGATTTCGAGATCTTCTTATTTGCTCTGGGTTTCGTTTATTTTTGTATGCTAATAATTTGAATTGGAAGGTTGGTTTTATTGAGTGTGATGCGTATTTCTTTGTTGTGCTATTGGTCTTTTCTAATTTGTTTGGAATTTTTTGCGTGTGTATTCATATGATGGTTGAAGTGGTAATATCCGTAGTTCAATAAACATCCACTATTATATAGGGCATGCCACAAAATATTTACTGTTCAGATCTGAATTTTTATGCAAAAGCCATATACTATTATTATGTTATGTAGATTTTATTTATGGTGACTTTTAGTCACGGTCTGTATTCGAATCCTCCTGATATTAATCATGAAGGTCTCATTTTACATTTGGTTACAAAAAGTATTTGCCTTATATAGGATGTTCTATGCATATGAAGATGTAAGTATGAATTGCTTTTGGTTGCTTAAAATTTTAAAGCTTGATTAGCAGCACGTATTAGTATCAGAGAAACTGTATTTATGCCGAGTTTTACATTAGGACAAGGCAATCAAGAGATTCCAAGTCAGAAACATTGTTGAGCAAGCAGCTGTCAGGGATATCCAGGAAGCTTGTGCTTTTGATGGTAAGCTTTTCTATGTCCTTGTTTAAGTTTGTTATTGGAGTAATCTAATCACACTCCCATATGTTTCTGTGAGAGTGCCCAAAAATTAAAGCAGTTGCTGTTATGCATTTTTGTTCGATACAGGATACACCCTTCCTAAGCTGTACGTGAAGGTGAACTACTGTGTTTCATGCGCCATTCACTCGAAGGTGGTGAGGGTCCGCTCTGTTACTGACAGGAGAAACCGTGAGCCACCACAGCGTTTCAGGCGCCCAAGGGTTAGTTTCCATTACATATCTTCAGCCTACTAATTGTATTCAGGCTTGCTCACATTTTATTTACCTAGCTCAACTCCATGTCTCATTTGTATTTTGTGTCTTATGTGATTATCCTTATTTTTTGTCCTGCGTACTTTCTATTTGCTCCTTTTAGCTTTTATGTGGCGTGGTTCATGTTACAAATAACAATATTTATGTCTTTTTTGTAATACAAAGAAAATTGAGAATTAGATTAGAACCATTCAGTCAATCACTGTATGTATGAAGTTTACATGAGCCATTCTCAATGCTCTGTTACTTCTGTATCATATATTAATCTCATCCTTGTTGGGGGTAGTGTAATTTCTTTGTCTAATTATGCTTCTAACTTATACAATATGGTTTTGATCTTTTTTTTTCCCATAGTTTGAACATCTTTTGATTACTTATATCCTGGCTGTTTTCTATGTTGACAGGATGACCTTCCTAAACCAGGACAGCCTCCTCGTGTTGGTGGTCCACCAGCTGCTGCCCGCACCTAATTATTTTGCTTGCTTATTTGCTGATAGACTTCAATGCATTTGTGTTTTTTATGTAGTCTTGTGGAGACATCTGATCAATGATTGATCTGCAACTTAAGTTTTGAATTATTTTAAGTTTTGTTACAATGAGACTTTTTATATGAGCAATCCGCACTGTTTTATGACATACTACTTAATATACTGTGTGTTAGCATGGTTTGATTACGCAAATCTTTTTATCTCTAGTTATTTCAAAGAATCTGATTGATAAAAACTGCTATAAGGTTAATTGTAAAGTAATCTTCATATGGTTCTGGTATCTGAGATTTTTGATGTGATTGCTATTCAAGTTATGCTTGATCGATACATTGTTCCATAAGGTCTTTCTAGTTTTAAGATACTAGTAGTATATAAGGGCTCGTTTGATTGCCCTGATAGGTCAATGTGTGATATGGGTGTTGTACACGATTTTGTGAGATAATGTGGATATAGGGTTATCTCATCTTGGTGTTTGGTTGCCCTGATAAGCTTCGCTTTATAGTTTATATGGTTTTTGATTGGACTTACAGAAACTAATGATAAGAACGCGGAATGACACTTGTATCCCTCAATATTTTTGCTACTGACCAATGTATCCCTGGAAATCTACCTTATACACGCCCAAAATCAAAATGGCGTCCAACCAAAATTCTCGCGCCTATAATCGTCTATATTCGTTGATGCTGCATTTGGAGAGCAAGTAACGCGGATATCAGCCATTCCCAAGCTGTAAACATTGTTTTTGGCCTTGAATTATAAATAAAAAAAATCTTGTTTAACAAGTGCTATGGAAATATGAACATTGTTGGACACTAATAATTTGAATTCAAAAATATAGATACACTCAAATATAAAAAAGCTGCTCATGGAATTCAAAGAAAATAGTATCATCTCAAAATTTATCCAAAACAAAATAGGCAAAACTCATGGTTTTGTAACATTCGGCAAAAGATTCAAAATTATCTAAAACTCAATCAGTTCTGAGAAGACATGAGCAGATTCAGAAGCATAAACGCAGAAGATGTCGATTATGCAGCAGCTGATGGTTTTGTTGCAGTAGAAAGTTTAGAACTCTTCTTGGCCAAACTCTCACTGCTCCTATCCCTCTGTTCCTTCATGCGAGTCGCAAGAAGCTTCTGGTACTCAGCAGCTTATGACTTGGCCTTGACGATCCTCTTCTTCTTGTCAGCGATTCTAGCTCTCTTTCTCTGAGTCGCAAGACTTAAAATCTATACAAACTTCAGCATTTGAATCAACAAGCTACATAATCAAGCCCATATCATCAATGGATTACTAGCACCAGCAACTATTAGAGCAATGGTGTAGAATGTGTATTAAAAAAAAATATGAATAAAAAAAAACTACAATATGAGTTCAAATTCATTGTATAGCATATTTTTGGGTCATTAATTTTAGAAAAGAGAGATAAGACGCAAAAGCCCCAAAGCTTCAATCTAGCTAAACAAAGCATAAAAGCAACCAAGCTGTAAAATCTATTTCAAAAACCTATCTGTAACACACACAGGTTGATCCAATTGACGTACATGGGCAGGTATTGAATCTAAAACTTCGGACTATCTTAGTCGGTCCCAACGTTTACGTTTCCGTGTTTGCGGGCAAAGAAGTGTGATCATAAAGGAGATGAGCAACAAGTTTATTTGATAGTTTCGTATAATCTCTTCTAACAAAATCAAAATGGTTGTCATTTCATTCTGTCGACCAGATCCCTGATAAATCCAAACATAAATTTGAGGCTCAGAAAGACATCAAACATTTGCTTTTAAGGCTAACATACAATGATCGAATATCAGTCATGAAGGCCGGGAAACACAAGGATTGCATACTGGATTCGAACTTAATTTCCTCAATAACGCAAATAAAAGCGACGCAGATACCTGGTTCACAAAGCTCCGGAAAAAATATGTAAACGGTGCTGAAAAAATGCTTGGAGAAAATTGAATCAATGAAACAATACATTCACCAAAACACAACAGACAATAATTTGGGAGAAAATTGACAAAATTTTATAGGATGTACTTAATTTTAACTGTAATTAGGCCATGGATTCGATAATCCCCAACAAGAATGGAGCTACTCGGGATTGGTGACACTGCTGAAATTGGGTCTGAATTCATCAACCCACAGAAACCCAACAATGAAAAAAGGGAATTCACATATCGACAAACCTTCAGCCGACCTTCAGCCGACGGTGGTCGGTGGTTAAACAGAAAAATTTCGCGCCGACAGAAAATTGTTGCTAAGCAAAACGACAAGCTAGGCTCGTAAAAAACTATGCGTGTCCCAGATTGACGACAATGGCGAGGGGTGTTTTAGACAAAGGAGTGCGGTAGCAGGCAGCAATCTGGTTCTCCGAGGTAGCGCATATCGGAGGCTTCAGCTTGGGTAGAGGTATAAGCATTTGGGAGGGATGTATCTTAATTGAAACCGGGTTAGAGCTTGTATACCGGGTTATCGTATAAGTATATCAGGGCAACCAAAAACTAGATAAAACCTATATCTGACGCCTTATCTAGGCATATCAGGGCAATCAAACGCCCCCTAAAGGTGGTGTTCGTTTTTCAAGTTAAATAATACTAAGATATAATCTAAGACTGAGTTGTGAAATTATTTTAGTCATAGGGTTAGCTGTGACTAATCACTGTATGTATGAAGTTTACATGAGCCATTCTCAATGCTCTGTTACTTCTGGATCATATATTTAATTTCGTATAAAATTTTGCAAAATTGTACACCCCCAAAATTTCTTAAGTTATGTTTAGTTTTCTAGATGAAATAGTATCAAGATATAATTTCAAATGAAGTGATTATTTAATGGATTGAGTTGTAAGATTCAATCTCATGAATCAAATACATTATATATTTATATATTTAATCTCGAACATCTCCATAGGTTACTCATGGATTCCATTTGTTGCCTGTGGATACTTATTTCTACTTCATGGGAATAAATCAGTTTCGAAACTAGCTTACTAATCCTATTCAAAAGTTATTTTCCCCATCTTTTTAGTCATTAATTTTGGAATAGCTATAGCTAGGGCATTTGAAGTTTTTTTCCAAGAGGCCAACGAAGTATTTTGACATTTTTCTCTAGTGTTCTTTTCGTACTTATAACTTTTTCTTGAGTTACTTTAAGAAAGAGAATTTATGAATAACACGTTAAATTTAGAAATATTCTGTAGACCTCTTTTTAAGCAAAAACATATATGGCGATCGATCTAGCATTGTTGGCCAAATTGCGCGTGTGAGTCTGAGTCTGAGTCTGAGTTTGAGTCTGAGTCTGATTTAGGATAGAAGATAGCCATATTGAGCTACCATGTTGGGCTTGGGTCATTAGGGTTTAGTAATTATAATGAAAGCCCAGATTTCTAAGTATATTAAATCTAATTTATATTATTAAAAGGATGCAATAAATATTCTATCACATTCTAAGTTTCCGCACACCATTTTTAGTTTAATATTTTTGTGAACATCTTAATATTATCGTGTATACTTTATTTAGGATATTTCTTTAGTCTCTTTTTTTATATTCATATATTTTCAATATTATAAATATTAATAGTACTCCTTTTTATATAGTAGTACTTTATTTTGTAAGTTTTGAGACAATTACTTCCTTTTTTATGCATAGCATATAGAAAATTGTCAACGTCAAGTGCTCTATATATCAATGGAATATATTTTTTTAAATTGATAAACGAGACTATTCCTTGATAGTTTAAAGTCATGGCGATCCATCTAAGAAAATTACTAGTCATTTAGCGTTTCCTAAAAACTAGTATCAAACATTATATATAAAATAAAATTAAATATTCTAATTTTTTTTAAAATTCGACACCGGCTTCCTTAAATTTTTAGTTCCATCCATGATATATCTAAGGGCATCAAAACATAACACTCGATACAATCATAAACTTGAAGTGATAAAATGTCCTACAAAAGAAGTACATTCATGGATATTTAGGTACTCCATTGGTAATAAAATCATGGTTAATACTTAATAGTACTATATTTTTGTCAGAAGAAGAATTTGTATTGATAATAATATAAAGAGATCAAATCGAGATACGAGGTATAAGCAATGTTTTAAACACCGGACCAGTGAACGAACCGATGAAACTGTTTCACTGATCGAAGCTACTAGTTCATAGTTCAGCCGATCTAATCGGTTGAATCGCTGATTGAACTCTTATACTGTTGCAAATACATACTATAATTAAATATGCTACAATTACAAAATATATAAAATTTACATATAATTAATAATATATCAAAAAATATTAACCTTATACTATATAATTAGTTGTAAATAAAAATATTAAAAATTAATAAATCATAAATTTTCCAAAAAAATTAGTCGGTAAATAAAATTATATATATGAATATAAAGTTCATTTTAACTAAAAAAACGTATTGGATGAAATAAAATTATAATATGAAATAAAACATGAATTATTAGTTATTTTAAGTATATATATATATATATATTAATATCAATAATAAGTGTATATAAATTAAATATATACAATAAAAATATTAATATCTGGTATCAATAAATTATACTCCCTCCGTCCCATGAAAATATGGCAAATGGGGATGGCACGCGAATTAAGATAAAATTGGTAAAGTAAGAGATATGAGGAGAATGATATGGTAAAGTAACAGAGAGGAAGAGAATTGTAGTTAAAGTAGTGTTAGTGGATAGTGGGACCCACATTATTAAATTGATATAACTTTTCAAAAATGAAATGCACATATTTTTGTGGAACGAATGAAAATGGAAAGTGCACATATTTTTATGGGACGAAGGGAGTAGTAATTAATAATATTAAAACTATTAAACTATATAACTATACACTCCTATATTGTAAAATATTGGTGATTGTTAAAATATACTTAAAATATAGGAAATATATATTATAATTAATAATTTCTTAAAATATATAAAATTAAAAAATTATTAGTTTTGGTGGATAAAAAATTTCATATTTAATGTATAAGTATAATTAATGTTTATAATATTTCAAAATGACCATGTGGTGGAGTGGTAAAGGTGTTGGTATTTAGAGATGAGGTCACGAGTTCATGGTTAAACAGGCCCGACAGGCCCGTTTCGTCGGTCCACGACAGTTTAACATGATAGTGATTCTAGGGGTGAACCAGACCGGACTACCTACCGATTCATGGTTAAACTGACACGGTCCGGTCTAGTTTTTAAAACACTGGTAAATGTGGTTAATTGGAGAGAGAAAGAGTGAGTGTAAGTAGAAAATAGATAGAGAAAGTTACCAAAAATAGAGACATACTAGTAGATTTTGATTGGAATAAACTGAAAAGAAAATATGTCATATTAGTTGAGCGAGGAAAGTAGTATTATATGCTTTTTAACAATGACAAATAGTCTGTAAAGTCATGAACTTTCAAAATAGTTTTTTT
This sequence comes from Salvia hispanica, assembly GCF_023119035.1. NCBI lineage: Eukaryota > Viridiplantae > Streptophyta > Magnoliopsida > Lamiales > Lamiaceae > Salvia > Salvia hispanica. The sequence continues at coordinate 25,269,234 of NC_062969.1, forward strand.
TTTTTTCGTGAACTTTAAATGTTGCATGAAAAGTCATGAACTTTATAAGACTGTGTAAATTTCTCATCCGATTCGACCCGATATATTTCCGATACAAACTTGTCCTACGTGGCGCCGGAGGCGTGACTTGGCAACTCCACTAATTCTGATTTTTATATCTTCTATCTTTGCAATCTCTAACCTCATACTTATCACAAACATGCAAGTAGCATAAATGAAAACATACAAATCGAATTGATCATACAAATCGAATTCAACTTAAAAGTAGCATTAATTCCACAATTCGAATTAACCCAAAATTTGTCATTTGCCAAGTCACGTCCTAGCGCTCCACGTATGATAAGTTTGTGTTGGAAATCTATCAGGTCAGATCTGATGAAAAATTTACACAGTCTAATAAAGTTCATGACTTTTTATTCAACATTAAAATTCACGAAAAAACTAAATCATTTTGAAAGTTCATGACTTTACAGACAACATGTCATTTTTTACAATAGAATTGAATTAGGATTTTATATCGCAGCCATTCCATATCGACTATTAACATTTGACTATAGGAGTATAACTTTCTCGTCAATAAATATTGTATTTTATCAAAATATTCAATATTAATTATTATATTTTAATAATAAATTAATATTGCATATATAAATAATCAAAATATTTAGTATTAAATGTTTTGTTTTAATAAATAACTATATAAAAATATGATACACATTTCACTTAATTCTAACAATTTTTTGTTGACTTTCTTTATTATTTTTAATTAAAAGACTGAATTATATAAAATGGACATGAACTTGTAACTGTTGATCTTTATAGCCTAAGTTTTGCACTTTGCACGTTTGAGATGTTTTTGCTCATTTTCAACAATTTTATAGACTAAAATGCCCCTGAAATCCACGAGGGACATTTTTGTACATTATGTTTGACATTTATCTTATTCTATCTTATGACAAATATCATTTTCATTCATCCGTTTAGATAAATTACAACAAAAAAGCACTGAATAGTGACGGAATTAGTGAAGGCGAACGATAGCTCAACAACCAGTGACAGATAAATGGCTGGAAAACGTTTCTTTCCTATTTTTTGTTATCTTTCCTTTTTTCGATTGTTTATTTAGTTCTCATCTTCTTATTCTTTTTTACTTCCTATCTTATATCTTTAGTCTTATTTTTTTCTTTTTCTCTTCTGTTCTGTAATAGTACATATCTATAATCTCAACGAATTATTCAAATTGAGATAATGGTTGCAGGTGGCAAAAATTTTAATACTACAATCGTCGGTGTTACGAAATGGTTTGTCTAGAAATAATAGTAGATTTAAAGTGACAAATCCTATGGTATGACTATGCTTGAGAAAAAAAAAAAAAGTTGGTGGTGGGTGTAATTTTTTGCGGTGGACTCTGAGATAGATAGTGCCCAAGCCAAGCGATGGAAATAGAAGTTGAAAATGAAAGTTGTCATCAAAATTGATGCAAAGATTGTTTGGTCGTTTTAGTTGCTTTTTAATTTTTAATTTTTTTTTTGGCATTTTGACATTATTAATTAGCTTGTTTTATTAAGTTGTATTTTCTGCAATGTAGTTGACTAGCTTGTGAAGCAGTTTGTTATGTATTGTTGAATCCTATGAAGAGGTTATGAATTTTTGTTGTGGTGTAAAATTTTAGTCAATTACAAGTTGAAAAATGAATTGGTTGCTGGAATAAATGCCCATAATTAAAAGGCATTAAATCGATGTTGGAAGTTTGCATTGACCTATAACAGAGTATCAATTGGAATACCAAAATATCAAATGTCAAATAACGATCATAAAATTATATAAAGTTTAAAAGAAAAAGAAAAGTTAAAATAAAGATAAGAAGAAAGAAAAATACATCTATTGAAGATAAGAAAAAAAAGAGAAATACACCGTTAAAATATTTATTGAAAAGGTGAATTGTAATGATATTTGTCAAATGAGTAAAATAATGTACAACATGATCTTAGGGATTCGGAGACAATTTTAGTTTGCAAATTTATTTAAAAAGTGTAAAATGAGACATTTAAATTGCAAATTTATAAAAAAAGTGTAAAAGCATCTCAAGACTATAATTTTACTCATATGTATAATCTCTTGGATGGATCCCTGCTGTGGTCGTAAATACTAGTCCATGTATCTTTATTTTACTTTATATATTAAAATTTTAAAATAGAATTTAATTATGAAAATAGTAATTACGATTATCATTCTTGAAAAATGGATAAATATCCTATGATTTATACATGGTGAAATTCAATTAATACATGGTGAAATTGGAATTTCCAATTTAGAAAAATAAGAAAGATTTTGTAGTATAAAAAGGAAAAGTCTGAAAACTATGTGTTTGAGCTGGGTATTTTATTTTCAAGAATGATAATTACAATTAATATTTTTATAGCTGGACTCTATGATAATTTTTAATATTTAAACTTCCATAAGTGCTGCGTTTTGAGTGTTAGTTGGTGCGTTTAGTGTGGACCCATCCCCATAAGCTATAATCAAACGAGTATTAAACTAATGAAAACGGTGTAATCAATTATTTAGTCTGAATCCAATCGCTCTGCCGCGCCACAAAATAGATTTGTTGGGCATTAAAATAGTAGGAGTAACATATAGATACACAATAGAGACACACAGGTGGTTTTGCATAATAGCAGAATCAGAGTTGGAAGCAGAAGAAAACGAGGATAAACACCTTCCCATTTTTGTCTTCTTCTCCCCTTCCTTGAAAGAGACCTTTATTTGTATATGTATATGAATCAATACAGCGCGGATCGTTCCAATCGCAATAAATCTTTCTCAAAACCCCTAATTAAACCCCCTTTCCCTTCTACATTCCTCTCTCACTTCCATTTTACATCTATAGCGCCGCTGCTGCTGATTCGAACCCATCGTTGCCGTTTCACTTTGTTGTTTGAAAGACTAACTCTCACTCTCAATGGGCGAGCTAGGCAGCCAAGATTCCGGTTTTGGGTTTTTCAACTCTTATGCGGCGCCTGATCCGGCGTCTTTCAAGGAGGAGTGCTTGTCGGCGGCGGAGGATGCCGCCCGGAATGTGCTCAATTGCATTCATCCTACGCTCGACTCGGAGGAGGAAAGAAGAGACATCATTGATTATATGCAGAGACTCATCAAAAGCCATGTTAATTCTGAGGTGGTCAATTTTTTATTTTTTTTATTTTTTTTAAATCTGATTTCATTTTTGCATTCTTGACAGCTTTTGTGTGCATGGCTGATCGACTGGGGGAGGTGTGATTGTGATAATCATTTACTTTTTGAGGGATTATTGTTTGATTATTTGTTGTGTGTGAGAAATGGTGGTAAATCTACTTTTGAATAAGTGAACTTTAGATTTTGTTGTCAGGCATTGCATGTTGATAATCTAACGAGTGTGGAACTATTTATTTGCTAGTTAAAATCAAGAATGATGTGTTTTGGGTTACTTGTGTTCTTTCACCAAATTCTATGAAAATTGTTATGGCATGTTTTCTGAGCACTCTTCTTTTTGGTATCTCATGGATGAATGAGTTTCCTGATAATGACCACTCAATTGTATTCCCATTATGCATTGTATGTGAGTTTCTATAGCTCTCAAAGGATATATATGTATTTCTTAGTTCATTTTCATTCCATGAGTGTGTGATTGTAAGTATGATACAGGTACTAAATATTGGATCTCAATTCAGTGATATCATAGTTTTTACTTTTAATATCTAACCTTTTATTTTACTGATTATTTGCAATTTAAAAAGTGTTATTTTCTGGTCTTTACATCTCACAGGTGTTTCCCTATGGGTCCGTGCCACTCAAAACATATTTGCCTGATGGGGATATTGATTTAACTGTTACTAACGGTACTAGAACTGATGAATCCATGGCCCGTGATGTTCTTGCTCTTCTACAAAGGGAAGAGAAAAATGTTAATGCTGAGTTCAAAGTTAAGAATATACAGTTTATTGATGCTGAGGTAATTCTCATTCTAATTTATTTTTTGTAAAACCTTCTTTATGATCAGCTGTTAGTTACGGCTTTTAAAACTTCATCAATATTTTTTTTATTGTTCTTTTTATAGCGGGTGTTTCTATTCTTCCATATTATACATGTGAGTCACATGACGTTCTCAATGTACATTTTTGTTAGCTTCTGTTCAGAACTCTGTACCCAACTAAGACAGAATATATAAAACTATGGGCATCTTGTGATGCTCTGGGTGAAGCAAGTTTTCTGTTTCTGGGATTTTATAGGGCGGTCCTTATTCTTCTCCCTCTTTCTCTTTATAAGATTTACTTACTTCGATTATGGTTTGGTGATTAAAAGAATGTGGACATGGTGATATGGTGGTAAGGAACGAAGGTTTTTCTTCTGAAGGAAGTCACTTACCCAAATTTGCAGTGGTGGACACTATTTATCTATGATTGTCCCATGACATTTTGAAGTACTTATGTTTTTGCTTCTGATGGCAGGTTAAAATTCTGAAATTCCTTGTGGGGGACACAGTTTTAGATGTATCCTTCAATCAATTGGGTGGGCTTTCTACTCTTTGTTTCCTGGAGCAGGTAGCAAACAGAGCACCCATTTTTTTTTTACATTTTACTCCCAGAATTTGGTAACACTGTATTTTTAATGCACACATTATGCCATCAAGTGGTGAACTAATCCTCCTATTTAGGAGGTTTATATCACCACTTGAGCATACTCTCTTGCATTGCGAATACCTAAAGTTACATTACATTCTAATCACAAATTTTCTTCAATTTATTTCTTAATACAGGTTGATCGCCTTATTGGGAGAAATCATCTCTTCAAGCGCAGTATTATCTTGATCAAGGCGTGGTGCTATTATGAGAGTCGTATCCTTGGCGCTCACCATGGGTTAATTTCTACATATGCTCTGGAAACACTTGTCCTGTACATATTCCATTTGTACCATTCATCCTTATGGGGACCATTAGTGGTAACTGCTGTGGTTGTGCATTGTAATCTTCAATTGCAATCAAATGCTTGCATTTATCTGTTTCTTATGATTGTTTTCGTGTAGGTTCTGTACAGATTTTTGGAGTATTATAGTAAATTTGATTGGGAGAACTATTGCATCAGCTTGAAAGGACCAGTTTGCAAGTCTTCACTCCCTGATATAGTGGGTAAGCAATGTGCTTCAATAATATTACAATGTTCTAAGGTTCACAGTATTGGAACCTTTGTATCTCTTTGTGTATATTCTGGCTCCTACATGTTTGGTATTGTTTTAGTTCCATTTTTGTGAATAATCTATTTGATTTTATTTGCAGTGAAAGTGCCAGAAAATGGAAGTACTGATCTGATGTTTGGTGATGAATTTTTGGAGAACTGCCTGGATATGTTTTCAGTCTCATTAAGGGAACTTGAAGGAAGACCTAAAGCATTTCAGCCGAAACATCTTAATATCATAGACACACTGAAGGAAAACAATAATCTCGGGCGCAGTGTGCACATAGGTAAGGATAATTATATTAATTGCTCTCTGTTGGGATACAACTTTTGCAACCCTGATTGACTGTTTAATAGGTTCTTACTATAAGTTGGACCTAATATATACCAATGTCTTTTAGGAAATGGAATGTGCTGCCATTGCCTTAGTTAATATACTAGAAACTTCATCCATCTCTTACATGTTTCAATCTCTGCAACGGGAAGCACCAATTCCTCTTCTTAGGGATGTGTTTGACAACCATAGCCATATACTTTGATATGTTGTTTCCATGCAATTGCATATATGCTCGAGTACATGTGCTAATTTAGCGTAATAGTATATTCCTCATGCAATACTTAATGCAATCTTTTCATCTCCATTAACTATTCAATATATCATTCATTTGTCTCTAGTATCTACTAATGGGTAATGTTGTATCAAATATTTCATATATGCTAGATTAGTTATCGTGTAACTTTTATTTAATCAATATTAAAAATTGTTATATACTAATATATACATATTGGTAATGTAATTTATAAAAACATCAAACTCTCCCTCAATCCCGCTCAAAGGGACACATTATTAAAAATGAAATCATCACACTTTCCACCTTATTATCTCTCATACTTTATTCTTCTTCACTTAACACACTAAACAACATTGCATAAAATCTCATGCTGAAACTAAATGTTCCACTTCGATTAAGACGGATGAAGTATTAATGAATGCACGATATATTATCATATTATGATATAAATGTATCTAAAATTTAAACATTTCTAAAGTGTTCTATATTTGTTGATGAACATGTTATAGCCATGTAACAATTTGTTTTATTGCTTGTTCATTATGTGGCGAACCCCAGGTGCCCGGGGCTCCATTGGAATCACCCCGGGGTGGCTGCACTAAGTGATGATAATCATGGGGCGAGCCTTTGGGGCGACTAGGGTTATATAATTTTCAAATCCTAAACCTTAATCCTTGAAATCGGATCAAATCTTTTTTCTAACTAGATCTCAAATATAATTAATGTTCAAAGATATTTTTCTTTTAACCCTTATCATAATCCCGTTAAGTCGCCAAAAACATCTCCAAAATTAATGACTCTCGCATTCCTCCAAATAATGAATGTTCCAACTCTTCTCTTCTCAAGTAAACTAATTGTTCATTCTTCAATTCTTCTACTATAATCTACTCCCTCCGTATGTGAAATGTTTTCCAATTTTGCCATTTTGGTTCGTACGTGAAAAGTTGTTCACTTTGCTTTTTTCTATTTTTGGTAAAAGGACCCTACTTTCCACTAACTCTTTACACTCACATTCTATTATAAAACTTATATATAAATGTGGGATCCTCATTCCACTAACTTTTTCAACCCACCTTTCTTCATATTTCTTAAAATTCGTGTCGAGTCAAACTTGGATAATATTTCATGGACGGAGGGAGTATTTAATATTCCTTCTTCAATTCAAATTCCTCGTGAATATCACGGGAATAATAACCCACACATGTTAGTGCGCTCCGATTCGGCATGCGCCTCGTCACCCTGCAACCTATTTTTATCTAATCGCTCACTCCTAACTACACTGCATGCATCTATATAAATAAATAAATATAATTGTATCCCACATCGGTGTAAAGACCGTTCCGAAACCACTATAAGTCTAATAGCCACTCTTTCCATCACCAATTGGTTTTAGGATGAAACCCTATATATTTCTATTATAGTGCGCTCCGATTCGTGATGTGCCTCGTCGCCCTGCAACCCATTTCTACCTAATCCCATTTTTACCTAATCACCCTGGTCCGCCCCCGCTCTCCTAACTACACTGCATGCATCGATATAAATAAATAAATATAACGGGATCCCACATCGGTGTAAAGAGAGTACTAAAACCACTAAAGTCTATTGAGCCACTATTTCTATCACTAATTCGTTTTAGGATGGAACCTAGTAGATTTCTATTATGGTATCAGAGTGGTGACTGTTAGCTAAATTTAACCAAGTATAACTAATCCAGTCCAGTTCGATAGAGGTTAGGAATTCGATAGAGGGGAGGGCTGGTCCAATCCGATCTGAAAAAGTCCAACCCCTCCAAGGTTCACCTTGAAGGGTTTGTGGGAGGGCGTTGGAAAATGAAACGAAAATTACAATATCCCACATTGGTGTAAAGAGATAATTGAAACCAATTTATAAGTATCATGGGCTACTCCTCCTATCACTAATTGGTTTTAGGATGAAACCCTATGGAATTTTATCAACTTCGATTGAGACGGAGGGAGTATTAATGAGTGCACGATATAGAATCTTATTATGATATAAAAAATATCTAAAAGTTAAACACTTCGAAAATGTTCTGCATTTGTTTATGAACATGTTATAACCATGTAACGATTTATTTAATTGCTTGTTCATGCCTGTGACGAGCCCTGGGCGCCTGTGGATCCATTGAAATCACCCCGGGATGGCTGGGCTGAGCAATATTCATGCGGTGGGCCTTAATATTCATGGGGTGAGCCTTGGGGGCGGCTGCAGTGATATAAATTTTCAAATCCTAAACCTTAATCAAATCCTTTTTTTTCTTCTAACATAACTCAAAAATAATTAATGTTCAAATCTTATCAGATCTCCTTTTAACTCTGATCATAATTCCCTTAAGTCGCCAAAATATCTCCAAAATAATAACTCTCGCATTCCTCCAAAAATAATAATTGTCGCGTGCACCCCACTGCCCCGCATCCCAATTTTTACCTAATCACCTCTGGTGCGTCCCGCGCTCCTAACAACACTGCCTATGTCTATATACTTTATATGTTACCAACTATGTCAAATGTATTTATTAACTGTTCAATTTTGTCTAATGCTACCTGTCATTAACTAAAACTGGGTACTTTATCATAGCGAATCAAATTAAATTTAAATTCGTAAAAAAGTATTATGATCCCAATATATTTCTATTTCCTGCTTTAACTTCTACTTTAATGTTGGATACTTAAAAGATGTTGTTTATAATTATTACTCTATAGTAATAGTAGTGGATACTGGATAGTAATAGTTGTCATAATAATAATTAAAAAAGTAGGCCAAATGGGTTATCTCACTTATCTGCAATCTGTGAGACAGCCGCATTCTTGTATTTACCCGCACGTTACTCTTGTTGTAATATTCTCATACTATTTTTTTCTTTCGATTTTGATTTTCTTTTATTGCCCTCTAGGAAATTTCTACCGTATACGTAGTGCTTTCAATTATGGGGCTCGCAGGCTTAGTCAAGTTCTTTCGCTGCCAGTTGATAAGGTTGCTGATGGGATACATAAATTCTTCTCAAATGCTATTGCTTGGCACGGGAATGACAGCAAAAATTTTATTCAAGACTTGGCCTTAGAATTTGGTCATGAAGAGTCCTCAACTGCCTCACTATCATCACCTGCTAATCTGATGTCTGAGGAAAATATGCTTCTAAGATTATCTATAAATGATAATGATCCTGTTGAGACTGAATCTCCTTTGAAGATGGCATCTGAAGGCTGGTACCGACCAGAATTCAATTTTCGCGAACCTATATCCTCTCGTTCCAAATCTGGAAATTCCACTTCTCAGGAGTATGGAACCAAGTCATGGTTGGAAGACCAAAGGGAACATGGAGAGGTGAATTATAGGTATAAATGGTCCATGGATAGCTCATGGGCCAATTTAAGCTCACATGCCTCCAACGCTTACAATGTGGATGATACGTCCCTTGATTACAAGGATGTGGACATAACTAGCGTGGGAGAGTCGGAAGCAGTCAATGCATTGGCTGATCTTACCGGAGACTATGACAGCCATATAAGGAGTCTTTTATATGGTCAGTTATGCCTTGGGTTTTCTTTGTTCCCACTAGCGTATCATCATTCGGCAATACCTTCTTGGGCTAACAACAGGAAGCCATGGGAGATTGTTTATCAATCAATGCCGTTGTGGTGGAGTCAAGTCTCCCAAATGACGTTACAGCCTGTCCCGACTGAACAGAGTAACTGCTGGGCTGCTTATTCTGCACCTCCTGCTTATGGAAGTGGCCCTTACTTTCCCGTTATGGTATTCCTCATTTATGACCTTGTCTCATGCTCTTGATTTCTTAGTTTCAGCTGAATGTTTTGGTCGTAGTCTTACCCTTTATGTCGTGCAGAATGGTTTTCATGGGATGAGATATCCACAGCCACAGGGGGAGAGCAGAAGTAGAGTTTCAGACTTTCCTGATCAGTTTCACAGACATGGACAAAGTGTCGGCATGTCTAATGCTTCCGCTGTGAACAAAACTGAAAATAGTCGGAGCGGGCAAATTGATGACGTGCATAGTGCTGCTGCTGTGCAAAATGATGAAAATATCACCCGAGAAGCCCTGCCTGAAAAGGATGAGTCTGAAGATCAAAATGGCCCGACAGATCAAACGGAAGGTGATTCGAGTGGGTCATTGAGGTTTGAATTTGGATCTGTCGGAGATCTGGCTGATCGGGTCATTTCTGGCTCTGCAGACCAAGAAACAGAGCAAAGGTAGCAAAGATGCTTCTTTCAATCTCATTGCTTCTTGTTATATTGATTTTTTAAGCTCGATATGATTTTGGTTTTACAGGCTTGAAGAGCAGTCGTTCGAGCTCAAAAGTGAAGCTGAGTTCCCCCCTTTGTGCTAGAGCACAAAGTTGTTTTGTACACAGTAGAGGTGATACTGATGCTAACAGACTTGAGGCGTAAGCTGTAGTTTTCACAACCTACATAACCCCTTTTGGGTTGTTTGTGATTATAGATGCATATAGCTCCAGAATTAGAGTTATTCTTACATATTGGCTTCAGCTGCTGTCTGTAACAATTCCCTAGCTGTTGATGAATTCACAGTTTTTTAAACTCATTTACATAGTTGTGCTTAAATATTCATCCGTATAAAAGTTATAAACATTGCAATCTATTTCAACTTTTGGATTTATTTGTGTAAATCAGTCTTTTTAATTGAGCTTTGAAGAAATTGATATGAAGTGTGTGCAATGTGTGTGTAGTGTGCATTGTGTGTGCAATGTGTGTGTAGTGTGCATTGTGTGTGCAAAGTGTGTGTAGTGTGCATTGTGTGTGCAATGTTTGTGCAGTGTTTGTGAAGATGCCCAATTTCTTAATTATTTGGAATTTTAATTTTCTATTTTTGAAATTCAAATTTGTGGAATTGGGAGGATTTGGAACTATAATTCAATTTCAACTCTAAATATTTTGTGGTATTAAATATTGGATTTGGAATTGAATGCTCTAATTTCAATTTTACATGCCCAAATCTATACTACCGAATAGAGCCTTAAATTAGCCTTTGTTGAATTGAATGTACTTAGACGAATAGATGTGTTATTGACTTATTGTTAGTCCATGTAAATAATATTTGCCCTGATAAATTAAAATTGAATATATTAAAGCAGAGTTTTGCGTGGGACTGGTCTTGTGATCGTGAGGCATGATGTGAACTGGATCTAAATTCATTTTCAATGATCTATTTATATTATACAAGTTGCATCAAAAAATAATGGAACACATTTTTTTATGCCACAATACCATTAAATTAAAGTAGCGAACTGAAGCCGGCATAAAATTAATACGTCCATAGATGATAGATACATAACAACATTATTTATTAGGACGAAAATTGTATTGCGTGGGGTGAGATAGAGTTGTCAACTGGCACGGGCTGGCCCAACCCAGCTCGGCCCAGGCCCGTTATGGGCCGGGCCGACCCAGGCCCTTCCCACCGGTGAAACAAAGCGGGTCTGGGCTTGGCTCATTAGTTGAGATGGGCTCCAAGTGGGCCATTTTGTAAACCCAGGTCCGGACCAGGACCGGGCCCATCAAAGGTCCAAATTCTATTTTTTTAAGTAATTAGATGATTAATTACTAATAATAGTATATTTATCTATTTATGCATATCATCTTGTGCACGAAACATGTAATTTTTTCTATATTAGTATATCATTTTTTGGATATCTCCGAATGGATATAAACAATAATAGTTTAATATCAACATAAGTTATCAACCAAATCATGAATGCAACATTCAATCTTAACTATATCTAATTTTTTTCTTATATTGTTCTATCTAAGATGAAAAAAAGATGGTTCTAAAGTTTAATTTTAAGAATATTACGTATTCAAACCTATTTGATGAATAATTATAGAATTCTTTAAATTTGTTAGCTAGTTCATATATTTGTAGTTTTAAAAATACAACATCAACTCATATATCATCATCATCTACTAACTAAACTATCAATATTGGTTATTCTTTTAGTTATACACTTACTTTTAAATAGAATAAAGAACATGAAAAACAATAGTAATACAAAGTCAATAAATTAACTTAAATACATTATTTTAATTTAGATTTAGTTAATTAGATATAAATACAACGAGTTATATGTTTTTTTTGCATATAATAAATTTAGTATATCTTTAAAATTTATAAACAAAAAAATAAACAAAACCCAGCCTAGCCTGTCTGGGCCCACATGAAAAGTGGACCTGGGCCTGGCCAGACTAAGCAAAATTAGGAAAAGCCATGCCCAGCCCGCCTCAGACATGGGCCTGGGCCAGCCCGGTCCACTTGACAAGTCTAGGGCGAGAGATATGAAATACTAGGGTTGGCCAAATATTCGAAATTCAAAAATTCGATCTGAATTAAACAAGATAAAACTGGTTTGGGTCGAATTTTTTGAAATGTTTTAATGTTCTTAACTGCTAGGATGTTTTAAAATCCAAAGTAATCTGAAATCTAAAATATTTTCTATATAGTAGTAAATCTAACAAATGCTAGTATAAAACTTGTGTGTTGAACAATTTTAATGGTACTATTTGGTAATATTAGATTTTCAGATTTTTAGTGTTGGATTTTTTTATTTTGGTATTGATTTTGGAGTTTTCGGATCGAATTTCCTTTATGGATTTTTGGATAATTCGGATTGGATTGTATTCATTTTACATAAAATTCAGAATTTTCCTATCGAATGGCATTAGACAAAAATTCGATCTGAAATCCGAAATAGAGCAATAAACATTACTAGTTGAAAAGGTCCGAGTTTATGGCATAGCACTTCTGTTTAGAGATGAAGACGTGAAATCCACATTTGATCCCTTTCCCTTTAAATATATACACACACACACCATATCAAAATGCATAAACATTCAATCAACTCTAATTTTCACCGCACAATTCCTCTTTTCATCGCCAAAAAATGAAATCAAAATATCTAAATCTAGCCTCACTGATCAAACGCAAGCTTCTCAAACCATGCAAAAAAGTAGTGAAATTCCTGGTGAAGCTCCGCCCTAGGAAGCCGCTCTCCATCAAATCCCTCCGCCGCCGCCGCATGATGACGGTTTTCCGATCGCCGCGCGACGAGAGGGAGATGGACCGGGTGACGGAGCTCACGAGCTTCTCCGACGCCGCGCCGCACCAGAGAGCGCCGTTTCCGTCGCCGCTCACTCCGGCGTACGTAAAATTGAGCGGCGAGGAAGACGATCGCGTGGAAGAGGCGTGCAGAAGCTTCGAGAAGTATCTGGTGGAGATGATCGTGGAAGAGGGGAAAGTGAGGGATTTGGGTGACGTGGAGGAGCTGCTCTACTGCTGGAAGGAGCTAAGGTCGCCGGTTTTCATTGATTTGGTGTGCCGCTTTTATAGGGAGCTTTGTACAGATCTGTTTTCCGATCAAACCTAGAATTCGTTTCATTTTCTCGGTTTTAATTTTAAATTGTATGTATATCATTTTTGGTGATGCTTATAGTTGTATTGCACTTGCACTTTTCATGTATGATTTATAATAGATCAATACATGATCCTAACTAAATTCAGGGGCAGGTGCATGAAATTGTTTTGATAGCGACTATTAATTCTAAATTCTCAATTAGTTTGAATTTCAAAATTATTTTAATAGTCATTTTTTATTTTGCATAGTAATTCTTATAAAATATCGAAAATCCAATAATATTATCACTACAATATCGCTAGTATAAAGTAATTTGGATAATTAACTTAGACATTTGTGATGTACAGATGATTTACAGGCCGTCAATTGGCTCAATTCATGATCATTAATTCTTTATAGGGGAGAGACGATCAAAGACAATTTAATATAACTCAACCCATATCAAATCATAGTATTGCTAATCTATCTCTTTCAATTTTTGCAAGTGACCGCGTGTCTCAATCAAGTGTCAACTACATATATATGCTATTTTTATTTTTAAAGGCGCAACATAAATCAAGAGTGCGGTTTGGGAAAAACCTATAATAAGAAATAGATGTTGATCTAACAGTATTAGTTTAGGTAAAGAGCTTGTTCATCTCTCTCTTTCAAATGATCCAATCAACTTTCCCATGTGCATTTACCACAACTCTTGCTTGCCGTAATATGCTAAATTTTGTCTTCATAGGAAAAATTGCCCCGATTTATCTTTTTTAATTGTTTATATATACATATGCATTCATATCACATATCAAAATGCTAAGTAGAAGTAAAACTCAAAACACTTGCAGTCCATTGAATCTTATGTTCTAACGGTCAGATTAATGCCACGTATATTCTAATAATGTAGATTTATAGCCTAATAATGTAGCTCGGATAATAATGTAGTATTTTAGTCTCATATGTAAATTTTTAGTGTAATAATGTATATTTCAAGTGTAATAATGTACCTCGGCTAATAATGTAGATTTTTAGTATAATAATGTAGCTTATCACAACCCATCCAATCTAAGGATCCAAGGGCTGTGATTTGTGTTGTGTTTTACCCTAAGATACTGATAGGCTTCTGATCCTATCACAATAGCTTGAGCACCTGTTTTGGTAGATAATGAACAGAGAACAAAACAGAGGCGGCGAAGAAGAAAAGGGTTTCACGAGAAAAGATTTTTTATTTCTTATTATCAATATTTTTTGACTCTCTAATGGATCCTATAATATATAGGATCGCAACCCTGCTTGATTCAACTCTACGATTCGGGAAAGAATCAAGAAGAAAACCCGAAAAGATTAATTAAAATAAGTCTAAACAATAGGATGTTTTAATATGGAAATAACATAACTAAATAACAAAAATAAAGATATGCTCCAATCTTCACGGAGTAATGAAATCTCTAAACTTCACGGGTCTGGACCTCACCCTCTTAGGTTTCTCTCTTCTCGTCATCTCACGCGTTCATTCTCTGATCTTGCGTCCTTCGTCTCCCATGTCATTCGCTGCCTGGCTCGTTCCCGGTTCATTGGTCTGCACGCTTACCGTCTTGGGGTCCTTATCAACTCCCTCCTCGTTAAGAACGACCTTGCCCCCAAGGTCCAAGGTAGGAAAATGCCGCAGCAGCTTCTCCTTCAACTCCCAAGTCCGGTTGGTCGGATCAGATGCCCAACTGACGAGCCATTGGCACTGAGGAAGACTCTCCACCATCACTGTACGCTCCTCCAATGCACTGACTGGAACGTCGAGAGGTCGACTCTTCACGAAATCCGTCGACAGCTGCTGGGACATGGACTCAGATAGTGGTTGAACAAATGGTTTCAACAATGAGACGTGAAATACATTGTGAATGCGACTCCCAACCGGTAGCTGCAACCTATAAGCGACCTTCCCGATCCTTTCAATAATTTCATAAGGACCATAATGCCGTTTGCCCAACTTCGTTGAAATTGGTCTGTCGACTGAAACCTGGTGATAAGGCTGGAGACGGAGCAATACTCGATCTCCGACAGCTAACTGGACATGACGTCGATGTTTATTAGCTGCATCCGCCATACGACGCTGAGCAGCCTCGAGATTGGTCTTCAACACCCGAAGCAAGGCAGTTCGGTCCTCCAATTAGTAGCCACAACAACATTGTTCACCGGGGCGGCTGGAGTGTGAAATATATTAGGTGGGTCTCTGCCGTAGAGAGCATGAAAGGGCGACATCCCGATACTCACATTGACGTTGTAATTCATTGCCAACTCAGCCCATGGAAGAAACTCAAACCACCGATTCAGCTGCTCATAAGTAAAAGCTCTCAAATACTGTTCGAGTCCCTTATTTGTCACCTCAGATTGTCCATCTGTTTGCGGATGATAAGCCGTCGTAAATTGCAGCTTCGTTCCACTCAAGGCCAATAATTCACTCCAAAAGTCACCCATAAAAATGGCGTCCGATCAGAATGTAGCTTATCCGGAAAGCCATGGAGTTTAACGACAGTGTTAACAAATATAGCAACAACCTTTTTTGCATCAAAGCTAGGTTTCAGTGCTCCAAAGTGAGCATATTTGGAGAGACGATCCACGACCACCATAATCGTCGTGTACCCGTGCGACGGCGGAAGGCCCACAATGAAATCCATGGACACCGCGGACCATACTGAATCCGGAATAGCCAGTGGCTGAAGAAGCCCAGATGGTCTATCTGTTACATATTTTGTTGCTTGACACACCGAACACGCCGCGACGAATCGGCGTACATCTGCCTTCATTCCCAGCCAGAAAAAAGAGGCGGCCACACGGACAAATGTCCTCCTATTGCCGGGATGGCCTGCTACCATGCAACAATGAACATCTGCTAGGATATCTGATATCGTGGAGGAGTGACGGCTGAGATATAGTCTGTGTTTAAAGTACAACAGACCGTCGACGACGATGACATGAGCTGGGGCAGTACCATCCGCGAATGCCCTATGCAGCAAGATCAAGTCAGGCAGCTCATGATTTTCAGTGCGGATTATCTCCAACATAGCCGGCACCGGACGAGCGAAAAGGGCCAGCAGCAAGCATCAGCAACTCGGTTAGAGGCCCCCGATTTATACTCAATCTTGAATTTGAATCCCATCAGCTTCCGAATGTAAAATTTTTGGTCCGGAGTCTGAATTATTTGCGACAGTAGATCCTTCAAGCTGCGCTGATTACTGTGAATGATAAACTCTCTTCCCAACAAATACTGGCGCCACTTTTGCACTGTCTGGACGATGGCGTAAAGCTCCTTATGATATGTGGATGCCATCTTCCATTTCGGGCCTGGTTTCTTGCTAAAGAAAGCTAAAGGATGACCATTCTGGAGCAACACAAAGCCAATCCCAAAGTCCGACGCGTCTGTCTCAATGGTGAAAGGGATGTCGAAATCCGGTAGGCGCAGTACTGGTGCCACAGTCATTGCCCGTTTCAATTCCACAAAACCAGCGTCAGCTGCTATCGACCAAATGAAAGACTCCTTCAAGAGATCGGTGAGTGGTGCTGCGATTATAGAGTAATTCTTCACAAACCTCCTATAATACCTAGTCAAGCCAAGAAACCCACGCCACTGTTTAACTGTAGCCGGTGTCGGCCATGCCGTCATTGCCTCTATCTTAGAGGGGTCCACGCAGAGTTCACATGCTGAAATAATATGACCCAAATAATCAATAGTGTCCACCCCAAACAAGCACTTAGAAGGCTTTACATAAAAACAATTAGTATGCAGAATATGTAGGACTTGTTGGAGATGTGAAACGTGATCAGTCAACGAAGCACTGTATACCAGAATATCATAATAAAATACAATCATGAATCGACGAAGGAAAGGTTGAAAACTACTGTTTATTGCTTCTTGGAACGTCGATGGAGCATTCGTCAACCCAAAAGGCATCACCAAAAATTCGTAGTGCCCTTCATGTGTTCGGAACGCAGTTTTGTGGATGTCTGCAATTTGCATTCGGATTTGGTGATAGCCTGATCTCAAGTTCAACTTAGAGAAAACCCGGGCTTTGTTCAGTTCGTCAAACAGGTCATCTGCAGTAGGGATCGGGAAGTGATCCAGAGTAGTGGCGGCATTCAGCGCCCTGTAATCAACACAAAATCGAAAAGTCCCGTCCTTCTTTCCGACAAGCAACACCGGCGATGAAAAGGGACTGGTGCTAGTTTGAATTACACCCTGAGCGAGCATCTCCTTGACCTGGCGCTCTATCTATGCCTTCTGAAAATACGGATATCTGTAAGGTTTAACATTAATAGGACGAGTACCGTCCGACAGATGAATGCGGTGATCCCATTTGCACGGAGGGGGCAGCTTTGTCAGCACAGAGAAGACCGAATCAAAGGCTTCGATGACTGCGGCAATAGCGGGGTCAGGCTGCGGCTGATCAGCGACGGCTGGGTGGGGGGTCGCGGACTCAGCACGAGTAGCGATGAGCTCAAAAATCTCACAATCAGGCTCCTGATCCACGAGAGAGAATAAATTGTTATAGGAAATCCGGCGCGGCTAACGTTCCCCCCTTTGAGGAACACAGTCTGGTCGGCCCAGTCAAACTTCATTGTCCGATTATGGAAATTCTGAGTGACATCACCAAGATCCTGTAGCCATTGAACATCAAGGATGACATTTGGCCCTTCGACCTGTAATATAAAAGATCAATGTAGAAAACAGTGGCTTGCAGAGAAATAGGTGTTTGCAGACAAACGTAATCGCAACGTAACGAAGCGCCATTGCCCACAAAAACACGAAAAGGACTAACAGAGTGAACAGGAAGACTTAGCTGTTCAGCGATGGTGGGCTTGATGAAGTTATGTGTACTGCCACCATCAATCAGTACTGCCACTTCTGATCCATCGATTAATCCGGTCAAGCGGAGTGAGCGAGGTTTGAGGCGTGGCCCAATAACATGTATGCTAGAGACGTCGCCCGAAATCACCAAGGTTTTGGCATCGCCCGATTCATTAAGGTTCTTGATGTGAATCAAATTGTAGTCCTTTATTGCATTATGTTAACGCAATTTTTAAGATGAAAAATGGACTCATTTTGATATATTGTAGGACAAAAGACCAAACTATAAGAGAGAGCGGAGAAAGAAAACATGGTCCGAATCTGAAAAGTAATCAGCCCTTAAAGATTAATTTCAAATGCTTCTAAAAGTCCACTATTGCATTCACCTTCGAAAGAGCTTCGCGTGGATACCTCACACGCCTCAATCGGAGTCCGGATGAAGAAGATATATGGATGTTATACGAAGACTACGCAATGCAGTGAAAAACGCACGGGCGGGCTAAAATTTCTCGACCGGACATTTTGCGCGTATGTCGCGGGACAGAAAAAACTCCCGAGCGGGAGATTTTTGAGCAAGAAAACGCCCGACCGGGCAAATTGACTAGGCCTGTTTTTTTCAGCCCAAACTATATAAATAGCTACGACACGATTTCCTAAGGGATTTTTGGCGGCTGGAACGCTTTTAGAGAGAGATTTGGAGCTTGGAAGCCACACTTGACGAAGGAGAGCAAGATTGAAGCTTCATCCACCCAAGCCTTGTCCCCCATGGTATCTTTAGCTTGTTTCCTTGTTATTGTGACCACCATGGGTGGCTAGAGCTTGAGATTACTCCTAATTTGTAGTAGGGTTGTTGAACATGAACTTCTTTAATTGAATTTTTATGATTTCCTTTGCTTTTTAGTTCTTATCTTTGGTGATTATTCTTATCCTTGTTGAGTTGAGCATGTAAACTTAATTTGGAAATTGCCTTAATTCTAATGTCTCTTTAACTTATAATAAGGAGCAAACAAAGATAAGGAACCTTCGAGTTAGAACCGATTAGGTGATAAACCGGGGGTGGATCCTTTGTGTTGAATCGTGTTAGAAGCTAATCCCGAGCTTACTATGCGACTGTAGGAGTGAGGGGTTGGAGAGTAGAGCCTAGGAGACGTGATTAGCCTATCCTATGTGTACAATTCCTCGATCAGTGATCAGCTGCGAGCGACTGTAAAATCAATACGATCCCTAAAAGCATTGGAAAAATAATTAGGAAATAGAAGTCATGTGGAAAAACAACCCGAACCAAATTAGGAGTAGTTCTTCCCCTTTGTTGTGTTAATCTCAACTTTACTTTCTCGATCTATTTGCTTGAGTCGTTTGTCCAAACCTATAAAACTACAAATTCATCGCTTTTTAGTTAGATTTAATAGTTTTAGCAATTAATCTCCTCCCTGTGGATTCGATACCGTTTGTACTACATTGCACGTCTGTATACTTGCAGAAGTAGTGTTTTTAGGGACTTAGAACTTGTTTTGTGAACTTAAATCACACCCTAAAAATTACAACAGTTCTCCTAGTCGAGTATGTCATCCACCTCCTCATCTGCAAATAGAGCGTAATATATTGTAGTACACACATGCTCCTTCGTATACTTTTTCGGGCAATGCCAACATAATTTCCGGCGAGTTCGTTCATCATGTTCAACTTTCGATATACGGGGAAGAGGCACACCCTCCCGAGGCTGCCCAATTGGAGGTTTCCCCTGCTGCGAACCTGGTCCAGGTAGGACCGCTGCTGCTGACGAAATAGGGGGGCTGGTTGGCGAGGCCGGTTGTCACGACCCGTCCATGGTGGACGTGAGGCCAGTTTTTCTGCCGTGGCGAGCCTGTGGCAAGCTGCTGATCTCTGAGCCAGGGTGGATGTCTCTGCGAGTGTGGCAGGGCGACGAGTCAAAAGCTTATACTTTATAGGTTCAAGTAGCCCAGCGATAAACAAGGAGATAAGGTTCTCTTCGCCTACGTTCGCCATTTTCTGCATCACCTCCTCAAACTCCGACTGTTACTGATACACTTGGATTTTGCACTATTAGTGAATTGCTTGTTCGCCTTGAATCATGCTTTATACCTTGTGAGATTTGAGCTTAATTTCTTTCTTGTGTGATTTATCTGCATTTGTGTATATGTTTCTAGAACTTGCTCCTAGTCTTGCCTAAGTCTACATAGTGTTTAAGTTGATAAGGGAAGATGTTAGACCATCTTTTCTAGCCTACTTTTATATCCAAAATTTTTTACCTTCTCAAAATTTTAAATTTTATCCCTTTAGAGCCAATTTTGAGCCTTTAAACCTTTTTTTTGGAAGCCAAATAAATGGGGACAATTCCTTGGGTTAGCATAGAGTTCTATATCTTTTGTAAAGGAATTGGAGAGATAAGGAGAAAAAGTTGGGAAAAGTAGTGTGCTTAATTGTTGAAATGTACAAGTTGTAAAATAGTGAAAACTTCAAAATATGTGCTTGATAAAAGATGTGTATGAAAAAGAAAAAAAAAAGTTGTGAAAGGTCGTGAAAAGAAAAGAAAAAGAAAAAAAGAAAAATCAAGGGATTGAAAAGTGAGTTGAAGGAGAAAAATAATGTGTTAAAAGTGTCTCGGGATTTAGAAAAGTGGAGTCAATTTTACTCTACTTGGGATATTTTCATGTTTAGTCACTTTTTAGCCAAATATTCCTCACCTACCAAAGAGTCTACATTACAACCAAAAAGAAAGATCTTTCGGACTTTTGATGCTTAATCACATCTAGTAGAGGAAGGATTAGACTTTGAGCAAGCCTATGGTAAACTTTGCATGATGCATGATTTGAGTGCCTATACACTTAGCCGTTATACAATTTGAGAGTGAGAGAAAGAACACTTCCCATCTTTGGAAGTTTGCCACATGTGAGTGCTTGATTTCAAGGTGTTCCACGAGTTAGTAATGAAAGTGCACTAATAAGCCTTGCTTGATTTGATTGCATTAATTCATGCTTAATCTGCTCTTTCATCTTTTGAGGCAATTATGACGTCTAGTCCTTATGCAATCCGTGTGTCTATACTTGTGTCTTTATTGTTTTGTTTGAAGACAAACAAATATTCAAGTTTGGGGGAGTTGATACACTCAGATTTTGCACTATTTTAGGGCCCTTATTTGGTCTGTTTTTAGTGTCTTAATCGCAATTCATGTCCATATTTCACATATTTTTATCTATTTTTGTATTTTGACATGTTTTGTGAGAATTGTGCATATTTGAGTCAAAAGATAGGAAAAAGTCGAAGATGGAATCCTTGAGCGTTCAAGACGCCCAGCGGCCCGCTGCGTGTGTCGCAGCGACCGCTACGCCTGAAGCGGTCCGCTCCGGAAAAGATATACGGAAAATTCTGAAGGCGCCCAACGACCGCTGGGACGTGTGCAGCGACCGCTCGAGAGATCCCGTAGCCATTGGACTAATCCACAACGACCGCTGCAGGACATGCTTCGGACAATGCACAACGACCGCTGGCCAAGGTGCAACAATCCACTGCGAAAAGGCGGTGCACGAATTTACTTAGATTCTCTCCAGATTTTACCTAAATTAGCCAACCTTTTCCTTCCATCCATAGGATTCGACCTACTACCTATATATACCCCCTAAACCTCTTCATACAAAGAGACACTTTTTACACCCTTTGCCTCACAATTCTAAAGCAAAATATTTGAGAGTTCTTCGTTGTGCAAGAGTGAAAAGACGGAGAGCGTGACGCTCTTCGGTAAATACACTGTGCGCACAAAAGGAATTTAACAGGTTTCCTTGGTCCAGCAAATCCACTAGATCACGCGGTCTAGGAACTCGTTGGTTGACGGAAAATCCTGGTCGTCGGACACACAAAGCACTCTTTAAAAAACCCTCAACCACTTTACTAAACCTAGTATAGGGAAGTAGGGATCGATCCCACGGAGATGGATGCGTAATAATCATGTTTAAGGATTTGGACTTGTTTTTGGGGTTGGCTGATGCCACGCATTTTTTCTTGGGTTGAGGAAAATAAACTTAACTTGGGAATTTAAAACTGCTACGCTAACAGCTAGACCTAGGCGAAACAACAAAAACATGCACGAAAATTACCCGAGCAAACACTAGATCTAAGAAACTACTCTAATTACATAGACCTGGGAAACAAACTGACCGTGAGG
Source organism: Salvia hispanica (assembly GCF_023119035.1). Taxonomy (NCBI): domain Eukaryota; kingdom Viridiplantae; phylum Streptophyta; class Magnoliopsida; order Lamiales; family Lamiaceae; genus Salvia; species Salvia hispanica. The sequence continues at coordinate 25,291,422 of NC_062969.1, forward strand.
ACCATGACTGAAAAAGCAGAGTACGGACGTAAAGCTGGCAAAACAACTAACTCTGGTACTGACGAACAGCGACATCATCTTCTTCAACCAAATTGCGTAAAAACTCAGAATAAAACAACATGAACCAAATCGGAACAGAGCAGACCGAATCTAAACCATTTTAAAGAGTAACAATGAAGAACTAAACAGATCTAAAGAAGCTAGACGAAGTAAAACAGAAAGCAAGCGGAAAACTCAAAATCCATGCACAACTCAACCTCCTCACTTCGGATCCAACCTCAGACGCTAAATCCACTCCGGATCCAAGCGTCCGACTCAAACTCCAACCAAAAGAAACATTTCATAGCTTCAGATTTAAACAACAACCTCCAATCAATCAACAAACCACAGATCTATCACCAAATTCCCAGATCGAGTACCACCGCAGCAAAAACAGAGATCAACATATAACTTGTCAAAATAAACTCTCAACAGCAGGATCTATGTAAATCAACTTGAAAAATCACAGATAAACGCAAACAAACAAAAGTGAATAGATAATCAGTAGCATCAACAACCGAATCGACTCCCAAAAGTGAAGTTCGACCGTGAAAGTGCAAAACAACTAAAATTTAAAGAGGTTGTATCTTCGCCCTCAAGCGGACGGTGTTGCGACTGAAACTTTCTGAAGAAATAAACCCCTTCGGAACCGAAACTACCCCAGATCTCCCATTCCCAAGTGTGTGTTATGTGTGGGAGCTAAGAGTGAGCGAAAAAAGTGATGATTTGTGTGTTGCATGCTCTTCTATTTATAGGCGTTGGAGTGGGGCCCAGCGAGGTATAGATAGATTTTGTTGCCCTCATCTACTGACTCCCTCCTTCACGCCTTCTTTTCCTTTAGATTCTGCTCATTTTTTTACTTCATTCCTTCGCTAGATTGTTTCCTTCAGCACCTCCTTGATCTAGCATTTCTGTCACACACCTGGCTTATAAACCGTGTTAGACCCAGCAAAATGTAACGCTTTTCACCATATAACCGATGCATGAAATTAGCCTTATCAAAGAGGTTGAAGACAAAGTCAAGTGAAGATCAAGGCTACAAGATTCTACCTTTGGGTTTTATCGCTTTAGTTCTTATTTTTACATTGTTTTTCCTTCAAACTATGTTTTTAGATTATTCTATCATGTGTGACTAAATTCATAGGATTCTGGGGATGTGTTAGTAACTCTTTTTGGTTTATACAAATTCCGTTTTCTATTTAATATCCATTTTGTTTGTACTTCGTTTCTTCCTTAAGTTGTTCGGTAATACTGCATGCTTGAGTGATACATTCGATGCTGATTTAATATAACTTGCTACATAATCGTGAGAGGATGTTGGCGAGTTAGATCCACTTAATAGACCCTACAATTAGCTTCCCTTAAAACGACACTTTTAATTGAGAGTGAGGACTTTTCAAGGGTCTTAGGAGCTTTTAGGAGTTACGAATCTAGGATTCACAACCCTAGTGTTAGTAATCTACGCTTGTACCGCATGGGCATAATTAGTGTGACTCGTTCTATCGAAGTATAAACTGTGCTAGGGTATTGTAGGAGGAATTTGTATAACCATAATTGTGAACGCACATCCCTGGAATTCTCTTATCTCATCTATTTGATCTCTAGTTTGTGTTGCAATCATCCGCTTTCTGTTTTCAGTTTAATTGTTTTCAAAAGTTTTCCAAAAATCCATTGTTTCTCCAAATAGTAAAAGAAGCTTAGTAGAAGGTAGCCAGTCGGTGATCTTATTCCCCGTGTTCGACAATCCGGTACTGGCCTTTAGCTATACTAGATCTACCCTGTTATACTTGCAGGTAATTTAGTGCTAATAAAAAGTGCATCAAGTTTTTGGCGCTGTTGCCGGGGAATAACATCTCTTTGTGATTGATATCTTCCGAAGGACGATTTTACTACTTTGGATTTTCTTGCTTTCAAATTTTGATTTTTAGTTTTAATTTTAATTTTTATTTTGTCTCTTTCAGGTAGTGATAAGGCTAATTTCATGCATCGGTTATATGATGAAAAGTCACCATTTACTGGGTCTAAACGAGGGGAGTCCGAAGCTGAGGGCAAAGAAGACAATTCACACAAAAGAAGCCTCTGCTGGACCCATTTTCACACCTATATAAGGAGGAGCATGCAACACACATGATATAGATGATAGCTCTCAGCTCACACACACACACTTGGGAAATGGGAATTTTGGGGTAGAATAGTGGTCGAATCTTCAGGAAAATTTGTGCAACACCGTCCTCAAGGAGGGCGAAGATACAATCATTTACTTTTCAGCGTTTATGTTTTGATTTCTGTCGAACTTCACCATTTCGAAGTCGATTTGTCCGTTTTGCTACTTGCTGTTTATCTATGAATTTTATTTCATGTTATGAAGGTGTTGATTCTGTGTTGATTTATGTTGATTCTGTGTTTTGAGGAGTTTTATTTCGGAGGTTGATTGTTATTCTCTGTGTTGGATGTTTTGCGTACTTGATCTGGGGAATATGAGTTAATCTGTGGTTGTTGTTGTTGATCTGTGGAGAATTTGGTGAATCTGGAGTTATGGAGATGATTTCGACCGGAGTTTGTCTCGGATGCTTGGATCTGGAGTGGATTTAGCATCCAAAGTGTGGATCTGAACAGGGGAATTGAATTGTGCATGGATTTTGAACTTCTTCTTTCGTTTCTGTTTTACTTCATCTAGGAGATAGAGATCTGAGTTTTTGTTGGGTTTCTCGGCATTTTCTGACGTCCGATCTGTTGGTCGCCGTTGAGTTACTATCATTGTTCTGTTTTCATCATGTTTCAGTTAAATTCCGATTGTGCCTTGCGTTTGTAGGTAGTTAGGCTTAGGATTGGTTATTTTGCAGCTTTTTGGTCGTACACTTCTATTTTTGGAAAAATGGTCCCCACTGCATGCATCGAGTCTGTCTAGCTAGATTAGGTAGTGAAATTACTAGGTCTAGGAAGTTGGTTTGAAGATAGTGATGTGTCACGCCCGCATTTTCTAAGGATAGAAAACACGGTGAATCGCAACTAGGGGAGGGTTAAAGAAGCGGGGAAGAAAGGGGAAAAAGACACAACTCGACCAAAGCTCGAAATAATAGTTATAGCTCGAATAAAATCAGAGTATCTCAACAATCAACAACTCAAAAGAATATTATCTCAACAATCTCAAAAGAAAGACAATAACTCAGCGGAAGCATTTCGAGAGTAGGATACTGCTATGTATGAAGACACAACATATTCTGGACATTTGATAAACATTCTTCACTTTTATACTCAACACCCGCCGCACTCGTCACCGCTCAACCTGCACATAGGGAAAACAAATGCAGGGCTGAGTACTTGATGTACTCAGTGCACAAATGCCAAAACAATTTTATAAAACAACTATGTCATGCCGCCATTGAGTGACCTCGGGGTTTAACTTTAAAAAGGCCCGAGACACTAAAATCATTTCAAGCACAAACTTTCATCTCATCCTCAAATCCTTTTCCTCATCATTTCAAAACACAACCATTTTTCCTTGAGTTATTTAAGAAACTGCCATATCTGTTCTTTAGGGTGCCGTGTAAGGTGGCCACTTTCCATGAGCACGAAAACCGGCCAACCCATTCGATGACTCACAGTCCTCATCGTGTACACTAGTCCGAGTAGGGACGCACCCTTTCTAGGACCCGAATTCGAGTAACCTCATAGTAGGGGCTCACTCCCCACTAAGCAATCATCAACTCATCAACTCATCAATCTCAACAACCTCAATATCAACAACCTCAGCAATATGTGAAACGAGAGTATGGCCACAACTCGATCACCGGACCGGCCGACCCAAAAGACGGCTCACGATCCCCAATGGTGTACACTAGCCTGAGTAGGGACTCACTCCCTAGTCAGACCCGAATTCGATTTCAATAGGTCTAGTAGGGACAACTCCCTAGCTAAACAAACAGATAGACATTTCTCAAAACAAAAACATGGCATGACATACCCCTTTGCAAACTCCATTTTTCTCATAAAACGCATTTGAATCATAAATCATTTTCTATCAAGTTCGAGCATCATCTCACATCACATCAACAAGTCGAGCAATTCACAATATCACTCAATAATTCAACACATATATCACATAACATCACTTTCACTTTAATCATATATCACCTCATCATGCTTGATATTTAAATAATTGCAGTCACAGTTAAAAGGATTTTCGTCACATAAAACGATGCTCAAATCGATATATTAAAACTAAAGCTCTTGAAAGTATTTAGTTCGAAAGCCTATAGTAAAAGTTTAGTTCGAAAGCCCACCTCGTTCGTTTAATTTTGTGAATTTGAATTCCTTACTTCGACTTCAGTTTTATCCGCGGAGAAATCCCATCCTTGACTCCATGCTTCTCTTCTCTTTCGTTTATTTTCAAGGCTGCCCGAGCTTCTTATTTCCTTATACCCAACACATTTTAATCTTTCACGCCCAAATATATCTTCTACCCAATACCAATATCATCACCACACCTCCCTATTTAGACTACCCAGTGAGGCCCAAAAGAAGAAACAAAGTGCAGCCCCACTTTTCCATCCAAACTCTCGATCATATTCATTCCTATCCCAATTCGCATCACTCTATCTCTAACCCTTCTTCACAAATTCGAAAATCAAGTCATTGACTTTATCTCTTTCTCAAGCTCTCACTCACTTCTATTCTCAAATCAGATAAACTCAATCTCGACACTCATCTCTCAACTCCCTCGGTGATCTCTCTCTCTCTCTCTCATCCAAGTTCACGCTCACAGCCGCTTCTGAAGTTCCACCGGCGCGCAATCTGCAACGCCGCCGTCACCTTCGTACACCTCCTCCGTGGCACCGCTGCTGTCCTATTCTCGTTCCGTCGCAAGTAAGTTCATCGCCACACTCCGTTCGCCCAGCGCCACCGCTGCTGCACTCACTCAGCCTCCGTCGCCGTCAGCCGGAGTTTAAGAATCAACGACTCCATCTCACTCTGCTCTCCGTTACCCTCTCAACAAACAGACCCATCGTCGTCGTCATCGTCTCTTCCTTCTTCAGTTCACATCTCCACCGTCGCTGCTTCACTCTTTTTCTCCCCTCATCTCTCGGTTTCTTCTCAAAACAAGGAACTCCAAACATCGATTCCCTCTTCTCTCTCTCAGCGAAACTCTGGCTGCCGTCGCCTTCTATCCCTCACTGTTCTACCGCCTCTGCCAAAATCACAGTGGCTTCAGCGCTGTCGCCGGTCTCCAGTCTCACCGCTGTTCCGCCGTGTCCTGGCTGCACGTCGCTGCTGATATTGCCGAGTCACCGCCACCGCTGCTGCTACTCCGAGTCCAGCCAGCGCCGCTCTACCCCAAGCGGCCTAATCAACCGCTGCTGGAGTCGCTCTCCGCCATCACATCCTAGCCGTGACACAACTCAAAGGACTCGCCGTTGCCGCCATCATTGTGGTTAGCGTCGGTACCGCCGTTGTTGCTGCTATCCGCTCTCTCCACGACTCGCTAAACAACCTTAACTTAGCATCGCTGCATCTCCGTGAATCACTTCGTCGGACTGCCAAAACTATCTTCTCCTTCTCGGTTTTTCCTCCACTTCACTTCGCAAGATTCAGTTTTGAAAAGTGGGAGACGTGTGATGATGAAAACTGATAGGGGAGGTAGATCGCGTATATGTATGTAGGTGGTTGCCGATTCATTCTTATTTTTCAGGTTTTGTGACTCGTGGCAGATCATGACCAGATTTCTTGGTAACAAATTTGAGGGGAGGAATATCTTAAGCGTTAAATATGGCTTCTCCGAAAAAAAAAATAAATAAATAAATTGGAGTAGAAAAAGAGTAATTATTTAAGCCCAAATTTATAAAATAATTCTCTCCACAAGGGAAATCAAGGCGAAAAATGTTCAGGTTCACAAACAACGTCCTTTCGAAACTAATAACAAGGTAAAAAAAAGTCGGGGTATTACATGATGATATAATGCCAATCTTTGTTACGTGGTTGTTTTCCTGTTCTTAGATCTAGAGATAGTTATATTTCTTTTCCTCTGTCTAGTATAAGTATCTCAACCCCAATTTGGGTGGCAGCAGCCATACCACCCAAAAGCTCTTTAAATGCATGACTTCGCATCTGTCCTCGTGGGATCGATCCCTACTTCCCTATACTAATTCAAGTATACGCGGGTTGAGGATTTTGAAATGATATACTGTGTGTCCAACGACCGAGATCTTTCAGCGTTACGCGAGTTCCTAGACCTTGTGATCTAGTGGATTCTCTGGACCCAGGAAGCTTGATATTCCATATTGTGCACGCAACTAAAAAATATCCTAGAGTTTCAGGTAGTTTATGCGAACGCGCTCTGGGAAGGACAGCTTAGAGCCGCTCGATCTCGAACTTGAAAGGACACGTAGAATAATAAGAAGAGGACGACTAGCAATGGTGGAGGAAGACAACATGACTGAGTTCGAGAGGTTGCGGGTCCAAGTGAAACTTTTGATGGAAGAAAAGCTCGCTCGAGAGGAGCAGGAGAAGAAAAACAAGGAGATACTCCCTGTTATGCATATGTTCAACCACGGGAACATTCTTACGTTTCCCGAGGGTCCTCGTGTCGACGCTAACAACTTTGAGCTGCGCATACCCCTCATTCAAAGGGTTGAGCAACATCCTTTCGAGATTCGTGGAGATTGCTAACACGTTCAAGTTAAATGGTGTCGACGACGATGCCATTAGGGATGCCTCTTTCCTTTTTCCCTTATAGATTTTGCTAAGGAATGGTTTGAGTGTCTACCTACAGAGCAAGTATCCACGTGGAAGGACATGGTGGCATCTTTTCTCGACAAGTACTACCCGTCGGGCACCATATTGAAGCTGACGAGTGAGATCTTCCAGTTCATCCAGCGCCCAGACGAGCCTCTCTTTGAGGCCGTAGCTCGTTTCAAGGGACTCCTTCGCAAATGCCCCAACCATGGTTTTACCGTGGACCATCAGGTAGGCATATTATATAATGGCTTTAACGAGCAAATTTGTGCCATGTTGGATTCAGGGGCCAACGGAGGATTCCTAAGGAAAAGCAGGGCAGATGTTATGGTGGTGATAGAGGAGTTTGCCACCAACAGCCGCGGGTGGTCAAATGAGAGGCATCAGACAAGGAGAATTGCAGCAGTAGAGATAGACGAGGAAAGCTCCCTTGCAAAAGAGTTGGTAGAGATCAGGGTTAGGGTGAATCAGATGGACACATCGAGGAGAGAAGATCCGGTTCCAGCGACTTCCATTATCGCAATCACTAAACTCGACGCTGAAGCGGCTCCCGTTGAGGATGTCAACTACGTGCCACAAGGAGGCGGTCCCAACCGTTCATTTAATAACAATAATTATCGCCCTAACCAGGGGGCGGTAATTACAATAATTATAATGGGAGCCGTCCTCACCCCAACCTTTCGTACTCTAACAACAATTTCTTGCAGCCCCCTGCAGGATTTAATGTGAGTAAAGATGGAGTCGTTGAGCCCGCAAAGAAGGAGGAAAAGTATGAGGCAAGGATCATGAAAATCCTTGAAGTGCTAGTGCAAGACAGAAAGACCAACGAAACCAAGATCGGAGTCGTGGAGGCAAGGTTGAACAACCTCGAGGCTGGAATAACCACGCTCACAACTGCCGCCACCTCAATCAAAACTCAGATGGATCAAGTCTAACAAAAGTTAGAGGAGGACAAGAAGGCAGCAGTGCGAGTAGTGGACGTCAACAAAAAGTGGATCGCGAAACAGAAAACATGGGCAGAAAGCAGCTCTGGGGCGCAAACCAGAATCTGTCCGACGCCCAACGGACTGCTGCAAGCTTCGCAGCGGGCCGCTACGGAGCCGGCAGAAGCACCTGCGCCCAAGGATGCTCTCGTGCGTCACAATGGGATTGTACTCCCCTTTTAAGCCAAAGAGGAAGTTTAATCTTGAAGAGCAATTTAAGCACTCTCTAAACATGTTTTGCAAAGTGCACATTAATATACCTCTTGTTGAATCATTGCAGGATATACCTCTTGTTTTGCAAGGATCTCTGGCATGATGGCAACAAGCGAGTTCGGTGGAGGAAGAGAATTCATTGAAGCACCAGATGTAGATAAGTGATCCTATCACAATAGATTGAGCACCTGTTTTGGCAGATAATCAACAGAGAACAAAACAGAGGCGGCGAAGAAGAAAAGGGTTTCACGAGAAAAGACTTTTTTATTTCTTATTCTCGATAATTTTTGACTCTCTAATAGATCCTATATCTTGATTCGACTCTACGATTCGGGAAAGAATCAAGAAGAAAACCCGAAAAGATTAATTAAAATAAGTCTAAAAAAAGGATGTTTTAATATGGAAATAACATAACTAAATAACAAAAATAAAGATATGCTCCAATCTTCACGGAGTAATGAAATCTCTAAACTTCGCGGGTCTGGAACTCACCCTCTTCGGTTTCTAGCTTCTCGTCATCTCACGCGTTCGTTCTCTGCTCTTAAGTCCTTCGTCTCCCATGTCATTCGCTGCCTGTCTCGTTCCCGGTTCATTGGTTTGCACGCTTTACCGTCTTGGGGTCCTTATCAGATACTGTAAGGACCCTGAAGCTCAGCAATGAGTCAGTTCGTGTGTGTGTAATAATAGTCAGACTTCTCAGATCCAGAGAATCCGCTAGATCACGGGGTCTAGGAACTCAGAGAATCTTTGAAATCCTCAGTCGTTGGGCACACAATCTTACCCTGCTCTTCAAAACCCTCAACCCACAGTACTAAAAACTAGTATAAGGAAGTAGGGATCGAATCCCACATAGATGTAAGCATAAGGAAACATGCAAGAGAATTTGAACACTGTTTTTGGCTGCTGCCACGCATTTTTGGGGTTGAGATTTGACTACTAGACTTGGGAAATGTAAATAATCTATTCTAACAGCTAGACCTAGGCAAATATAACGGAAACATGCATGACGAATAACAAGACGTAAGCAAGATAACTCTCTAGGGATAACATTTTACCAGACCTAGTGAACAATTTTGCCTAAAGTTAGCTTAGACAGAGGAAAGACAGATCATGGGGACCATTTCCCAAAATAGCAAGGTACGAATGAAAAGCTGCAAAATAACTAACTAAAGGTTCAACTAACAACTAGCTTCATCTTCTCTAACGATCCTTGATCACAAAATGCAGAGAAAAACAGAGTAAACTATAAAACCAAATAGAGCAAGCTGAATTAGACCATTTAACTACGATTAACTACGAAAATTAAACAGATCTACTATCACTAGACGAGGTAATTGAGAAACGGAACCAAACATCAAAAACCATGCAGAATTATAACAGATCTAGGTATCAGACACTTTATCCGCTTCGGATCCAAGCCATCCATAGCAAACCACGACAATTCCCATCTCCTACTTCAACGATCCAACCAAAGTTCAACCGATCAACCACAATTCAACACCATACACTTCAAACAACCCAGATCAAGTGCGAAAAGCATCCAAGGTAAAACAGTAAGCAACATAAACATGAAACGAAAACATAACAGAGATTTCCATAGCAAAAGCAAATGCAGATTCAACAGAAATTCAGCAAGATAAGGCCGAGCTTCGAACAACGAAGACTCGGAAAATTCAGAAACGGAAAGTTAAAACAGAAACTGTAAATTGTATCTTCGCCTCGCGTAGAGACGGTGTTGTACATGTGACATCCGTGACCCAAAACATGCATCATCTTGCATATTAAAATATTTTTATATATCATTGCATTTTTTTATATAATGTTATTTAAATAATAAATTAGTATTACAATGACAATTTAAATAATTAGGTGATATTTTGGGTGTACATATAAGCAAGCGGGTGCATACGAAATAATGCGTGTATATGCATATAATTATTTTGTGTATGGACAATATTTATATAATGAAAGTGATTATAAACAATTATTATATACACAATAGTAAGTGTAGCTTTAGGATAATTGTGGTGCATGGACGTGGTCACCATTTAAAAGTGCCACCAATTTCATAAGACAGATGTCAATAAAATAAAGTACTACTTGTATGCATATTACTATTTATCTAAATTATTTATGCTTCATATGCTAGTCTTCATGTTGATATTAGGGGGGACGAGATTAACGAAAAAAAGGGCATATAGGTAGAGCTGGTCCACATTTAGTGGAAAAAAGAGGAGAATAACATATACTCAGTTCATTATTTATTGGAAAGAAATATTGAGAGCGTGAATTATAAATAGAAGAGAAGAATCTAGAGTTGTGGATCGTGAAGCACGATCAATTATTATCATTGTGTGTATAAATCACACTTTTAATTTTACATATTTTATATAATCGATTGCTATGTGTTAAATTGGAATGAATATTTGAATTATATGATGTGAGCTTGAAATGGTTATATGTTATTTGATATTGATGGTGAAATATGATATGGATGTGTGATTTGTGCAATGGATATGTTTATCTATAGTATTGGAATTAATTGGTGGAATATATGGAGATGTAATTGGTGCAATGGATATGTTTGATGTATCATTTAGAATCATTTGAATCATGGGATTAAAGAGGATATGTGACAGTCTTGCTCTGGATCTGATATACAATGGTAATGAAAATAGACCTACAGGTCATATTCAATGATAATGGACCTACGGGTCAAAGAAAATATGCAAAGAGGGGCCTTCGTGGAAAGGTCAAATCAAAGAGGAGCGTTCGTGGAAAGGTCAAATAATAAAAAGGGACCTGCAGGTCGAATACAATGGAAATCCCGGGCAGATACTAGGCTTGATTTGCCACAGAATAATAAAAAGCACGGAGAGGCATATGCATATGAATATTAAATTGTTTATGATATTTATTACTTTCGGTGATATATGTTGGAGAATGAATGTGTTTGATATTTGTACGTGAAATTAAAGGTAAGGTTTATATACACTGAGTTGTGGCTCATATAAACCACCATAATTTTCAGGAATAAGATATCAGTGAAATTATTCGTTAACATGGGTCGTAGGAACTCCACATGTTATCAGGGTCGGCGGCTGACGCATTTTGGCAACGTCTCTTCCTCATCATTTTGCATGTAGATAAATGTGTAGTATATAGAGTGGTGAGACGGTCCCACTATGGTTTAGAATGTTTTGGAATATGTACTTGATAAATGTTGGTTTTTGAAATTATAAAATGTGCGCTTCATTTACTTGGAGTGTGGATTATTTATTTTAGATTTTGAATTTATTTATAATAAGTGCATACGCCATAAGGGTTGAGGTGTGACAGTACAAGCTGATCCCCAAACTATGAACCGAACCCCCAAATTTTGATTGTGTAGAGTGTGAGAAAATGAGCTAAGAGCTAAAAAGATGATAGATGATGATGAAATGCTTCTCGCGTGCTCTTATTTATAAGGAGTTGAGCTTCTTGATCCTTCCTTAAATTCCCCATTCTGCCCTTCGTCTAGGATGCTCCTCCGTCTGGTAAATTTTCTTCTTTCTGCTCATTTTCTCTGCCAGACTCCTTTCCCCAGGCATTCTACTCCTTCCTTCCTGGATCTGGCATTTTTCTCTACACACCTGGCTTACAAAACCTTGTTAGACCCGAGAAATTACAGAATTTACCTTATAACCAATGCATGAAATTAGCCTTATCAGACCCTAATTGTGATGTAGGTAATTCCTGCTATAATGCATAACACATATCGAATCTGATCCATTGAATCATAAATCAACAGTCATGATCAGATCTGACGAATGTCATTTTATACTCCCTCCGTTCGCCTATAGATGTCCCATTTTTTACCGGCTGAGTTTTAAAAAATTGTTTGACTTTATAAAATGATAGAAAAAGTTAGTAGAATGTGAGTCATACTCCTTCCATCTCATGCTACACACACTTTTCTTTTTGGATAGTTAATTAAAGATTGAGTAATTAGTGTAATTAAATTAGTATTTTAAGTGTAATAAGAGAACACTTAATTAACTCTGATATTTTAATTAAATACTCTAATTCTTACCTAAAGTAGAAGTAGTGCAAGTAGTTTGGAACGTGCCGAAAAAGAAAAGTGGAAATAGCATGGGATGTGGTAGTACTTAGTAGTATTAATATTATAATCAAATATGAATGAAATGAGTTAGTAGAATGTGAGGTTTACTTGCAAAATGTAGTAAAAATGAAATGCAATATTTATTAAAATACAAATGATAAAAGAAAATAGAATATTTAATAATGAACGGAGGTAGTAGTATTTTTAGGCCATCGTAGTGGTATTTTAGTCTAGCCGAATAAAAATTTGTTTAGGAGTTCATATTTGGTTCATGACAAAATATCACTTACTTAGTTACTTTATTTAGTTCAGCTTATTAAATCTTGCTTATTCATTAATAGATCCACAAATGAAACAATGAAACATTTCTTTTGAATGAAGAAATGATGAATTCTTCCTAGGGGGCTGATAATTGTAACTACATCGAAACTCGGGACAAGAATCGAGGGCAAAATACCATCTTTAGAGTATCTGCAGCGGTGCTCTTCTGCAAGAGCAGTTGCCGTGCCGAGTCTGCCGACGGCACAGCAAGAGCCGTGCTCACCGCTGCACTCTTGCCGTTGACACGGCGGTGCTCTTGCTATCGAGCACGGCCATGCCGACGGCAAGAGCACGAGCAGCCGACGTAACATGCTCTAATTGGTCGTTGCTTTATCATATTTTTTAAAAAAAATCAGATTTAATAAAAAAAAAATCTCTCTTCCCAATAAAATATATCCATTTTTTCACTTTTAATTTATTTTTTCATTATTTTTATCCTAAAATTCACACTTTCATTTATAAATACCTCCATTTCAACACAATAAATCACACTACACCAAACAACTCTCTCAACCACAATTTTTAAGATTTTAATTTTTAGGATTTTAATTATATAATTTTTAATTTTTAGCATTTTATAATAGTATTTCGAGTATTTTTAATGCATTTTAATATTGTGGAAATGTTTTTAATAACTGAAATATTTAAATTGAATAATAGAATGGTGGGACCCTTGAGCATGCTCTTGCAGAAGAGTATGAATGTGGGTGTAGTGCTTTTGCGGAAGAGCAAGAAATTAAAAATGAATAGAGGTGAGTCCGGGCCCACATCCGTACCCTTGGCAAGAGCATGGATATGGATGCTCTTAACCCTCTAATTTCGACTTCCTCCAAATTGACGTCTTGTTCTCCAATTGAATTCAATGCAAATGATTTCCTCAGAAGCCCTACTCCTGCGCCGTTGCCACTAAGTTCATCGTTGATACCCGTATCGGTTTCCCTAAATACGTGATCCATTTGGGCGCCATGACTTCTACTTAATGCTAGATTGCTACACGAAGATTCCATCGTGTTCTTGTGAATCTAAACGCCTTAGGTGGATTGTGAGACATTTCAATAGTCAAACATACCATGTCTTGCAATTTCTTCAACTTCACGTTCACGATCAACCCTACCATCTATTTTTTCAGACTTCCGCGCGATTGGGAAGTTTTACGCCCAATTCAAGGGGTTATTTTCGACACGAGATTTTATATAGTGTTGTTTTGTGAGTTAAAGAAAGAAAGTAAAATAAGAGAGATGGAAAAGTAGAGATAAAGTTATTTCTATTTTTAGGAAATGTTTCATTTTTAATGGGACAATCCAAAAAAGGAAAACGTTTCATTTTTTAATGGGACAGAGGGAGTACTCCTTCGTTCCTTAAATTTTATCACACTTTGACCGGACACGAGTTTTAAAAAATGTAATGGAAAGTGGGTCGAAAAATTAGCGGAATGTGGTCTTACATTGTTTTATAAAAATAATGTGAATGAAAGTAAATTAGTGGAATATGAGATTTACCACTGAAAATAGTAAAAAGTGGCGTGTGAAAAATTTTATGAGACGGACAAAAATTAAAAAATATGACAAACTTTATTGGATGTAGCCTACACGAACCGGGACGAAATTTTTGACACGACACGAACCGGCACGAAATTAATGGGTTTGGGTCAGACCTTATCGTGTTCGTGTCCTTATCGGGTCGACCCATTAAGGACACGAAAATTTCGTGTCGTGTTCGTGTCGTGTTCGTGTCGGGTTCGTGTTATCCGTTAACAATGCGTGTTCGTGTCGTGTTCGTGTCGTGTTTCGTGTTATCCGTTAACACATAATATTTTAATATTATTATTCTTATTAACACATAATATTTTAATATTATTATTCTTATTATTTTCATTTTTCAATACTTATTTTCGTGTCATTAATGGGTTCGTGTTGTATACGTGTCGTGTTGACCCGAAACGGTTCGTGTCGTTAATGGGTTCGTGTCGTGTTCGTGTCGGAGGGTAGCAGGTCGTGTTCGTGTTCGTGTTTGAGGTTTTCTTAACCGGTCGTGTTCGTGTTTGTTGTTATCGTGTTCGTGTCGTTATCGTGTCGACACGATAGCGACCCGACACGCACGATTTGCCACCCCTAGATGTAGGGAGTGTACGAAAACAAAAATTCTCACTCGCGAAAAGGGCCTAATTCTTGGTCGATGGAAGGTTTTATTATATGGCCACTCAGCCACAATTCTTACCAGATTTCATTTCTACACAACCCATCTCAGACATAGTTAACAGACCCTTTGTATAATTAAAATGAAGACATGTTTAAACATATTTATGAATGGGATACTTTACTATATACTACTACATATATTAACGAATATATATAGATAATATTATATTTATTTATGAAAAATAATATTGGCAGTAGATGATATGTGTTTTAATATAAAATTTATAAAGTAAGAAAAAAATAGAGAAACTATAGTTAAAATATTGTTTATAGAAAATGAAATACAAAATAAATATAAAATTTACTATTAAGTAAGAAAAAATATAGAAAAAAATACTACTTAAAATATGGTTAGTAAAATGAGATCAAAAATGAAAAAGCATGCGTGTCCATATTTAACAGTATATGAATATAATAATGATTAAAAATAGATGAATGAGATACTTCATTCGACACTGTTTCCAAGTCCAAACTATATGTTCCCAACATGGATCCCATATGTCTATTCAATTCTTGATGCGTCAGTTCTACCTGCCTAACATTATGTTTTTTCATATATTCTCTCAATCTCCCATTTTACCCCATCATTTAATTTTAATTTTGATTTTGATTTTGCATGCTTCTAAATGCCATTATAAAATATAAATGTGTATTTATTTATTTCTACTAGTTATGAACACTATATTTTGCAAGAACAAAAAAAATTTCGATTGAATTACCTCAATATAAATCTCAATTATATACCTATCTCCGCTAGGGATTAAGACCATCTCCAACCATACACCAAATCCCATTTTTGGTGTAAAAATGTGCTCCAACCATACTCCATACTCATACCCATTTTTGGGTTTTTTAATCAAACAACACCAAATTTGAAGTGAACACCAAAATTGAGTATCTACTGCAAAAAAGTTTTAAATATTGCATAATAGTCCTTATTATTATTTTGATAGTTGAATCAGCCGGCGGCCAATTTGTATATTGTCAATTTGTGTACTAGTACAGTAGTACTTGATAATTGATTCAAACTATCAGCCACATAATTTAGACACAATTTGTTCATGGAATTTACATATATTTTTCTAATAAAAATAATTAAATAGAAATTAGCAGGCTGACTATATTATAATAAATTATGTTTTTTTTACAAATAATAACTAAATAGGAATGAATATTGCAGAAAAAATCTTGTTATTATTTCAAGAGTATATGACCCGATATGACACAATAAGAAATAAAAGTGCTCATCTGGAACTTCAAAATGCGCTAGTTGATCATTTGTGGGAACAATACACAAATTTTGAGTCTTGAATTTTAGCTATTTTTTATGTTTATCGTGATATGTTTTATGTAATTGCGATATATTTAAATGTTTCAGTTTATTTAATTTTTTTAAAAGTAGTGTAATTTTTTAATATAAAATATATTTAATACATAAATATATTAATAAAAAAAATTGTATAATTATTTAAGTTACATAAATTATTGATAAAATATTATGGGATTAATATGTAATTTAAGTAAATATGTAGGTATAATTGAAAAGGTATAAAAAGAATATAAATATGGAATATTCTTTTGGGTTTGAGTTTGGAGTAAATGATTGGAGTAAAACTACTTTTTGGTGTGACCCAAACTCAAAAATGGGTTTGAGTTTGATGTAAATGGTTGGAGATGGGCTAAAGCGTATTATTTTGACTTCGACATATATTTTAAGATATGTAAAGAAAAATATGTGAAAAAAAGTAAGTGAAATAAAAATATGAATATAATTATTTTTATTAATTTTGTAATAAAATATTAGTACTTCGTAGAATAAGTTGATGAACTGTGGATCTATTTATGTAAAAATAAACTATGACTTTTAATAATTGACATACAAAACTGATACTCCATCTGTCTGCGATTAGAAGTTCCATTTTTCATTTTGGTCCGTCCTCGAATAGGAGTTCTGGTTCATTTTTACTATAAATGTTGATAGGTCTCACATGCAATCTACTAACTCATTTCACTCACATTTAATTTAAAATTAATACTCCATGCGTCCCGGCTAAGATGACACATTTTCTTAATCGTCGCGGGATTTTACAGTTGTTGATTAATGTGGTTAATTGGAGAAAAAGTATGTGTATATATTAAATGAAAAGAAAAAGAGTGTTAAATATTTAATTAGAGAAAAAAAAAAGTGGTTGAGTGTATTAATTGTAGAGAGAAAGTTGCCAAAAATAAAAATGTGTCATCTTAGTCAGAACAAACTAAAAAGGAAAATGTGACATTTTAATTTGAACGGAGTGAGTATTATATAATTTCATTATCTATTTTTTATCCACTTTTCTTTACATTTTTTTTTAGAATTCATACTAAAAAAATGAGAATCCTAAAATCTACGTCACAATAGGAAATAGAATAAGAAATGAAGTCATAGTGGAGTCAAAATCTATTTATGCTACGAATTCAAATAAAAATAGGAACTAAAAATAGCACTGCATCATCATTATTCTTCGTCCAAGGACAAGCCAATCGAGTTTTCTGGGTAAAGATTTTGGGTATTGAATACCCAGTATCCGAACGTGATTTCAAGTTTGAGTATTCGGTTTTATGTTTGAATATCTGATATTTTTCAGATCAAATAGGCCTTTAAATTATACTCTTCCATTTCATAAGGATATGCTCCTTCTAAAAAAAATTCTCTTTTAAAATGAGATTCATTCTCCACTAATAATATTTTAATTATATTTTATTTTTTTTCTCTTTACTTTATCAATTATGTATTAAAACCGTTGTTTAGTTAAAAGTGTATATTATTATGGATCATCCGTCTTATATCAATATTCCAAACTCCTATTCTTTGTTTAATTCTTTTAGTCTTATATCAATATTCGAAACTCCTATTCTTTGTTTAATTCTTTTAATTCATTGAATAGGGCATTCAATATTTTTCTCTAAAGTACAATTAAATAAGTAGGAAGGTATATTATATTAATATGAATTAATGATATGGGGCAGTGAAATATTTAGCACTCGTGGGCATACATTATGTAAGTGAAAATTAAGCTCAGTCAACAATGTTGGATAAGTAAATAACACTGTGTCTAGAGTGGCCCCCTTTTGTCATTTATATATCATTTTCTCACACTTGGCTTTTGCAATCCTGTTCCAATTTCCTTTTTGTGTTTTGAATTCTTTTTTGTTTTTTTACGTAATGCTATTGTTCATGACCTCAGGCCTAACAATAAAATGTTGGTTAATAATTTGATTCTATATCGACAGAATACATGTAGTTGAGATTTCTTGTCAACTAATAATTTGATATTTTTTGTAGACTAATAATTTAAATAGAAAGAATTATAGTACTATAAAATTCAAAATTTTAAGATATTTTCTTAGAAGAAAGAATGAGGTATGATACTATATTTTCCCATTTACCCTCAAACTAGTGTATTTGTAATTAACAATTAACAACTGGTATTTGAAGCAATAGATCTACACTATATATTTTTTAATCTAATGATCTAGTTTATATAGATTTTAATTATATTTTTTAATCTAATGATCTAGTTCATATAGATTTTAATTATATTTTTTAATCTAATGATCTAGTTCATATAGATTTTAATTATAGTATTTTTATTGGAGTGTGTTATATTGTTAATTAATTCTTAAATTGCTAACTACAGCTAAATGATATGTATTGGATCATTAAATCAATGCACAAGATCATTCATCTACCAATATTAATAAGAAGTACTCCCTCCGTCCCACAAAAGATGTCACACTTTCCTTTTTAGTTTGTCCCACAAAAGATGTCACATTTCCTCTTTTGGAAAAAGTTCCTTCTCACATCAATTATAAAATTATATTTTCTCTCACCACTTAACACACAAAATAACATCTCCTAAAATCCCGTGTCATTTCCCAAGTGTGACATCTTTTCTGGGACGGAGGGAGTATAAAAAATGTCAATTAGGGGTATTAGGGTCAATTAACAAAAAGTTAGTTATAATTAACTTTTTAAAAATATCTCTAAACTTTAAATGATAATAACTTTCTCAATATATATTTTTTTTACACAAAATATATCAAATTAAAGATAATTTTATAAGGATTCTAACGATATCTCACTTGCATATGTTTCGATGTCAAAATTTGAATTTTTTTTTTGAATTTTTGTATTTTTCAAGTAATAGTTTTATGTCAATATACATATTAGAATATGTCAATATAATACATATAAAATGTCAATGATGAATTGTGTTAACATTTTCAATTAATAGTATTGATATGTTTAATACACTATATTGACATTTTTATCCAAAAACCTAATTTTGGTAGTTTTCTAATCTTTTTAAATTTAATTAATAATAAAACGAAATCACACATGACAATTTTAAATCAGATCTCTACAAATCTTATGATTTTAAATTAGTTATAGTTAACAATTGGTCACTCCCTGTTTCTCATATCCGTATATATGAATATATGATAAATAATGTTTTCCTAGTTGATACTTGGTTATTACACTTTTACTTATAGTAGTAGTTTATTAGAATAAATGTACATGTGAGAGGATTAGGAGATCCACTCCGGAGAGGATTAATTAAGGTGTGACAAAGTCTATGGAATTTACATTACGTAATGTGTTTAAATAGAGTTTCTTGGGTATACATCGTTCTATTAATTTAGTAATAAAGCAAATATGACTAAAAAATAAAAGAAATAAAACATGCATATTTATGTTATTATGTGTATAGATTTTTCTTGCAAGTACAGTACCGTAGACATTAAAGTAGTACCTTAGAACCCCACAAATTGCATTATCTTTCAATAAATGTTTGTTTTCTGTTTCGTTTGCACTTGTTAAATATGGAATCTAAATGAGATATTGTTTGCCGGAAAATAAGTGTATGCCCTTACATTTTTTGTTGTTATAGAAAATGATCGGACTATACAAATGATATTGAAATTGACTAATAAGTTACTCCTGTTAATTATCATCAATTAATTTTACAATGAAACTCCACAATCAGACATTGTCGCCGACTACAGACATAAACTTAAATCGACCCAATAATATATTGGATTGAAACAAAAAAGAAAAAAATGACTCACTCATTAATATTATATCGGTAGTTTAGATATGGATCCATTTGATGGATGGCATGCCTAACCCGATAAAAAATCCAACTCCTCCAAAGTTTATCTTTAAGAATTTGATGGAGGCGTTGACAAATGAAACAAACAAATATTCTCACGATGAGCAACCATGAAGGGAAAATTCAAGTAGACCCTCAAATCCAAGAGCAAGTTTATCTTTAAGAATTTGATGGAAGCGTTGACAAATGAACAAACAAATATTCTTACGATGAGCAACCATGAAGGGAAAATTCAAGTAGACCCTCAAATCCAAGAGTACATAGCAACGGCTATTTGAGAATTCTACCGAAAAACAAAATTAGAAACAGAGAAAACACAGATGTGTCGAAAGGCAACATCCACGTACTTACTTCCTTTCAACATGATGTGATTCACGGGTAGACATAGGTCCCAAATAAATCCTTCTCCCATGCAAAAAAGATTCATCGCGAAATCTTCATCTCCAATTTTCGTTATCCCTAATCTTCAAATTGGTCTGGTTATCTATAAATCTTCACCATTGCTTGAATAACAAAGAAGCATTCATGATATCAATGTTTCAACTCCTCCGTCCCCTTGATCACATTTTTTCTAATTTTGTTATATTATGGACTGATAGTTGTAAAATAATACACTAACAATAGGCCAATTCAAGTCTATAGTATCAATTCTGATGTAGTGAATCAATGCATGAACTATAATCCTGTAGCCAATTTCTCAGGACAAAGTATACAAACAAAACTAATTTTATATAGTGTCCAGTTACAATTTTAAATGGCGCGAAGATGACATGAAAAACATAGTGTGGGAATTGAAACATTGTCGTTTTGATGATTAAGTAGGTTGATTTTTTATATTCTGTTTATCCATCAATAAAATATCTCATTTTTTATCAACTTTGACTTTAAGAAATTATTTGACTTTGTGAAAAAAAAGTGATAGAAAAAATTAATGGAATATGTGTCCTTTTATGGAATATTGATTTTATAATAAAAATGTGAGTAGATCGAGTTAGGAGAATTATGAGGTTTATTTACACAAAAAATAGCAAAAATGAATTCAGTCATTTATTGGCGGACGGGATAAAAAAGAAAACTTAGACATTTAATGCCGGACAGAATAAAAAAGAAAAATAAGATACTGTATTTAATAGTGGACAAAAAGGATTATTTAATTTGAATTTTTTATTTATTTTGTGATGAGAGGACGTTGTTTTGTTTTAGTTAGACATTTCCACATGTTACCTCAAAGTTCAAACTAAGATAACATTATTTTGGTTATTCTGGCATGCCACGCTTTGAATTAGATTTGGAGATATTCAATTTTGTGGAAAATTGGCACACATGCTAAAAGTATGCGTTTTGATGTATTATTCGATTATTAGGCCTATATATTATTCAAAAAACATGCTTTATTTATGATATACAATACCAGCTATATATTGTGATGTTACAAACTTTGAGGATGTTATTTTAACTGGACTGAGCTTCAACAAAATTAAATGAATTACGGCTTAGTACTATTCACTTGCAGAGAATCCAGGTGCTTCCGATATTTTTATCAATAATGTACAACCACTATAGAATAAATCCCCAATCAGACACGGATTTCATCACTACTAGTACTAGTTTCTTTTTCTTTTCTTTTTTTCCATTCATCAATACTTATCACATTTACAGTTTATTATTTTTTTATAGTGAACCCTACTATCTATTAACTCATTTTTTTTCATATTTTATCATTATAAAATTAATAAAATAAGCTGTATGTTCCACTAATTTTTTTAGTTCATTTTCTATATCATTTCTTAAAAGTGGTGTTGGTTTCAAGTGTGACAATTAATAGCAGACATATGAGTATATATAGAATTGAATTATTGTTGAGAAGGGATGTGGTGAAGGAAGGATTGTCATTTCAAAAACTAAAAATGGTGATTGAAGAAATAAAAAAGAAAAAGGAGGTAGGAAGCAGGTGTATATAAGTTGGAGTTGTAGAGGGAGAGAGAGGGAGTTGGTGGTGGGGTGATGGCTGAGTTTGGGAAATGTAGAAACATAAAAGCCTGCCACATCAAATCTCACCCCAAACATGGCAAAGCTTAGGAATTGACCATACTTTTCCCATTCCCATCTGCCCCCATCCCTTATATTTCTCTCTCAAGCACCAGCTTTGTCGCATGGGGCGCCACAAATGACTCTCATCACTATGACCAGAAATCTCCCTCTCTACGCTCTATTCTCCTTCTTCTGCTGCTGCTTATGCTTCCATGGACTCTACTCTTCAAATCACCACACTTCTTCGCTTTCAGGTCAGATTCAACTGCTATATATATGTGTGTGTTTCAAAGTGAGATCGCCGTCGCCGGTAACCTAATCCTTTCCCCTGCCTTTTGGTAGACATGAAGTTTGTGTTCAATCTTAAAGCTGATGGCAATCACTTCTTCAAGGTAAGCTAATCCCTTCTTCACTCATCTTCTCCACTTCAGTAGTAGTAGTATGATTTTGATGCTTAATTAAACCATTTTAATTTCAATCCCTATCTTGAATTGTCCTTTATTATAATTTTCCACTTGCTAATTATTTGCTCAAATATACATTGTGTTATGTGTAATAAGAAATCTAGAGAGTCCTAGAAGGCTCCTCAATTATTAGAACTTTCGCCTCCAAGTTTAATCAAGCATTAAAATGAGGAAAGCATATGGTGGAGGTCCAGTTTTAAACGGCCGAATTACATATTTTGATTTGATAGATACATGTATCGTCTTGTCAATTTCTCATACACATAACCATTTCACCTGGAAGAATACGTTTGAAATTAAACTTTTTCCAAGAAAAGTAACATCCAAAGATTTCAACCTTAATTTAAGCGATTTATAATAAATTAAAAAGAGACGGAAGTGAGAGTTTTTGTGATTACTTTGATTTTTGCGCCAACGCAACAATCTTCTGATTTGGGACCCATGCCCATGCGCCACCTAGCCCAACATGACTTTCTTTTGCTACCGGGAGCAGGGGGGGTGCACGTTTGTCGTCATTGTAAATTTTTAGATACCGCAGCGCATGATTTTGCTCCATCCCCGTGAAACCCCGGCCCCGCTGCGCACGTTAGCTCCTGCCAATTTCTAAAATATCTGTTTGTTACAGCTTCAGCTTTTCAATTTCCCCCTTCTTTTTCGGACCTACTCTCGTACAGTTTTTAGGTTTTTTTTTTCTTGTTTTGAACTTTTATTCAATTTTTCCTATTTTAATTGAACTACTACTATTTGGTTCGCTCTGTTGGGTGAAACATTAATCAAAATTAATGGTCTTGCACCTGCGCACCAAACGATTTAAAATCTTTATCTACCAAATTAAGTATGCATACAATTCATTTTATATAAATAAACTGATTACATGAACAGTAAACTTATTTGGAAAAAGAATTTTAAAAAATTGATGATGAAATAGTAATAATTTGGTGCAGAATATAGAGAAAAACAATATTTTGGAGATAGGCGGAGGCCGAGTGAGAGGAAGCAGCATAGGGCCGAGAAGGCTACTACTGGGAGGTCCGGGGTCATCACCGCCGCGTTGCGCATGGAAATGCGGTGGATGCATGCCGTGTAAGCCGGTGCATGTGCCGGTGCCACCGGGGGCCCGGGTGACGACGGAGTACTACCCGGAGGCTTGGAGGTGTAAATGTGGCAATAAATTGTACATGCCCTGACTAGCTACTGCCCTTCGGTTAATTTGCCATTAATTGAACGCCGATCTACTTTGATTAGTTCCTACTAATATTAATTTTATTTGCTTAGAAGCAAGAGGAGGATATAGTATTACTATTAATTATTCAAATCACAGTTCAAATTTGTCGTCGCCACACATTATGTAATTAATTTTTTTACGTTGCTACCTATATGCTGTATGATTTGTAAACTACTCCATATATAACGAGTCAGAGCAACTGTGACATATGATAGTATTAGCCTATTAAGGCCAATGTTGGAATATCTTTTTTTTGGGAATGAGTTTTCAAAATGTGGACCAAAAGTTTCATACAGTACAAAACAAAATAGGAGTACTAAATAATGTTAAATGAGGATTGAATGAAAATGATAGTACTTACAAATGGTATATAAATAAAATATGCAACTTAGGATTTAAAGTTGTGTTATACGCAAACTAAGCGTCAAGTGTTGTAACTAAGATTATAAAGTGCGTGTATGGGATATCATGATGACATGATTTATTTGATACTCCGTATAATGTTATAGTATGGGATATTATGATTTTGCTTAAATTTAAAATTTTGTGTGTACAATACAACGGTATAATACATAGGAGTACTAATAATATTAGTAGTAGTACTTCATAGTAGTACGTAAGAAACGCCCTCCATAACTAATAATAAGGCTGTTATATGCTAATTGATCACATAAATGGTATTTACCACACATAATTAAATTGCTCTCCTTGTATTAAGGAAAAATTCCAAGGTCCAGCTGCGTGTGATAAAATTGTTAATTTTATTAAATCCAGAAAAAAAAAAAAAAAAAAAAAAAAAAAAAAAAAAAAAAAACGATTGTACAAGAAGGCCTCCCAACCACAAGAAAGCCCGCGAACAAGTCAAAACCTCCAATCTCATCCCATTCCATCTCTATATAACATGAACATAGCTTCAACCATCCTCCTTTTCAACCTATATCTAGTTTATATTCTATTCTTTCCCATAAAATTTCTCAAACGAACATTTCAAATATTATTTGAATCGATTTCGAGGTCTCTAGGATCAGATACTAATCCAAGAGGCCTCCCAGCTTTCCCATGGCTGCTGTGTCGTCGGAAACCGCACTGTTCCAAAAATATGAGCTGGGCCGCCTCCTCGGCTGCGGCGCCTTCGCCAAAGTGTACCTGGCGAGAGACGTGGCGACCGGGCAAGAAGTGGCCATCAAGGTGATCCACAAGAGCAGGCTCAGAAACGACGCCAATCTCATCGCCAACATCAAGCGCGAGATCTCCATCATGAGCAAGCTCCGCCACCCCCACACCGTCCGCCTCTACGAGGTCCTCGCCACCCGCAACATCATCTACATCGTCCTCGAGTACGTCAAGGGCGGCGAGCTCTTCGCCAAGGTCGCTAAAGGCCGCCTCACCGAGGCTCTCTGCAGGAAATACTTCCAGCAACTTGTTGGCGTCGTCAGCCACTGCCACTCCCGCGGGATCTACCACCGCGATCTCAAGCCCGAGAATCTCCTCCTCGACGAGGATGAGAATCTGAAGGTGTCCGATTTCGGCCTCAGCGCGATCCGCGACCAGGTCCACTCCGACGGGCTCCTCCACACGCTCTGCGGTACCCCGGCCTACGTCGCGCCGGAGATTCTCGCCAAGCGAGGCTACGATGGCGCGAAAATCGACATCTGGTCGTGCGGCGTGATTCTGTTCGTGCTGGCCGCCGGTTATCTGCCGTTCAACGATCCCAACTTGATGAATATGTACCGGAAGATCTACAAGGGGGAATTCCGGTGCCCTAAGTGGATGTCGCCGGGGCTCAAGCGCCTCCTCTCGCGCCTCCTGGACACGAACCCGAACACGAGGATCACGATGGAAGAGATCAAGCGCGATCCGTGGTTCGCCAAGGGCTACAAAAACACCAAGGTTCGGGAGAGCGACTGCTTCGCGTTTGCTGCAGCGGAGCAGGAGAAGAGGCCGGTGGATATGAACGCGTTCGACATAATCTCCATGTCGTCGGGGCTGGATCTCTCCGGATTGTTCCAGGAGAAGCATGTGTCGTTCGAGGACGTGGAGCGGGTGACGGTGGAGGAGTCGCCGAAGAAGGTGATGGAGAAGGTGGTGGAGGCGGCGAAGGCGGAGGGGAGGGTGAATCTGAGGCAGAAGAAGGAGTGGGGGGTGGAGATAGAGGGGCATAATGGTAATGTGTTGGTGGGGATGGAGGTGTATCGGTTGAGCGAGAGGTATGTTGTTGTGGAGGTGAAGACGAAGAACGGTGAATCCAGGTTGTGGAATGACAAAATTAGGCCGATGCTTATGCAGGACACGGCCGTCGCTTGTTAGGGGATATTTGCTAATGTAAAGGTAGGAAAGGGTGAAACAAATTCCCCTGATCGACTGTGTCTACGACTACTACTATTACTATTTTACTGCAGCTGCTTAATCGCGTCCGCCGCCGATCGCCACCGGACTGTCAACGTAGTCCTAACCATCGGCTGTCGAGATGCGTTTGCTTAGAAAAAGGTTGATTTACTATGAAAATATTGTGTAAATTTCTGTCCGATGTAATATTTTACATTGTCGACGTAATATGTATGTACATACATTATAATTTTAATACTCCTATATTTATAAGGTGTGTCTATCTAAATACAATTTGAATATACTAATAACTTCTGGAACCCTAGCTACGTCGACCATAATACCCACGATTTTCTCCAAGTTTATTTGTTGATTTCATTATGGTAGGACGAATTGAGATATGTTTAGCAGAAGAAACTCCCTGTATTCATTCACTAGCAACCTTTTGTGTGCGTGGCCCAAAGAAATGTATGTGGATGAAATAGTGTTGAAGTTAGTGGCCCAATACACCTTAAGCCCAAGTGTCCCTAATTTTAACTAGTGTCACGTTGATGAACGACCCATTTCAGTTTTAATTTAACATTGTCAATTAATCAACAAAAAGTATTTATTTAATAACAATTTATTAGATCACGAAAAAATAATTTTTATAAGTTTGTAATTTAAACAGCAGAAACACATATTGATTAGGAAGTGTAATATTCAAAATGTCAAAGTTAGTAGTACTATAGAACAATAATGTGATAAACTGCACGACACTACAAAAAAAGCGTCCATTTACTAGCACCCTTGTGCTCGCAAAAGGGTAATAAAATGCTCGCAACAACTAGTTTTGCTAGCACAATT
The DNA here is from genome assembly GCF_023119035.1 of Salvia hispanica. NCBI lineage: Eukaryota > Viridiplantae > Streptophyta > Magnoliopsida > Lamiales > Lamiaceae > Salvia > Salvia hispanica. Next base: position 25,318,054 of record NC_062969.1, read on the forward strand.
CGAGCACCAATTGTGCTTGCTATAACGCTTGTAGCAAACTTTAGAAGAATAGCTTACAAATCATGTATAATAATATAGCCCACGACTTTAGACGAATATCCAACAAATCAAGTATAATAATTTAGTCCACAACTTTAGATGAATAACTAACAAATCAAAGTTTTACCTTTCAATAATTGGAAAATAGCAAAATTGCTTTCCCACATTTCTCTACTCCCAATTCAATAATTGGAAAATATCAAAATTTGATGAGCTTGCTTCCCCATATTTCTCTACTCCCAACTTTTATGTCAGTAGATCTGGCAAACAATTTTGCTATGAGTGGAAGCTTGGTTTGGAATGTAACGGCAGAAGGGATGGAATCACACGGTGATAACAAATATGATGAAAGGTAACAAATGAGAAAGAAAAAAGTATTGGATAAAAATTAAAGTTTTGGTAGCACCTCTTTCTGCTCGCTAATTTGCTAGCACCTATTCCTGCTCGCTAAATTGCTAGCACATGTATATTTTGCACCGTTTGCTCGAAAACTTGCGAGCATTAAATCTGTGCTCGCAAAGCCCCTCGTTTTATTTCCCCCTTCAATTGGTTATTGTTTGCATTTTTCTCGGTTTCTGCTAGCAAAATTGGGAGCACCGTGGTGTGCTAGAAAAAAATTGGTACAAAATGGGCTTTTTTTGTTGTGCAATAAGTAAATAAATAGAAAAAAAAAATTAATAGAACTTAACATGATAACTAACATTAACTCATAGGTTTTGAATAACATCTCTAAACAATTTTAAGAGTAGAGTCTTTAAAATTAACCTCATCATTACAAATTAAAATATTCAAATATATCCAACATAAGCAAATGATTAGCTTTGACTATTGTTAAATTTATTTGCGTACAACACTTCCAAAGGAAACTGACTATGTTTACATTTGATTAGAAACTTTGAATCATACGACTGAGGACCATGGGCAGACCCAAGTGAAAAGTAGGAGGGGCTAACAGCATCCACAGCGGTTGAAAAAAATTCGTCCGTCCGTTCTTGCCAGCGGCAAGGACGAGGTTGACCGCTGATGGGAGCTGTCCGTCCGTACCACTGAGCAACCTTACATGGCGCTCTCTGATTGGCCAACGGCTTATCCGTTGACATATTCAAATTTTTTACTTTTAAAAAATTTGAAATTAATTTAAAAAAATGTTTTTAAATTAAAAAAAAATATTTTTCCACTTCCCAAAAAATTATATCCATTTTCTACCAACTTTTAATTTATTTTTCAATTTTTTCCCCAAAATTCACATTTTCATCTATAAATACCCCCACTTCAACACAAAAAAATTCCCATAACACTTTAATTATGAGAATTTTTAATTTGTAAGATTTTAATTATGTATTTTTTTATTTTCTAGGATTTTAATTATGTATTTTTTTTTAGGATTTTAATTATGTTATTTTTATTTTTTAATGTACTTTTTATAATGTAGAAATGTTTTTAGTAATTGAATAATAGAATGGTGGGACCCTTGAGCTTGTCCTTAGCTAAGAGCACGGATGTGG